>NC_091189.1:38421863-38721863 GCF_040958095.1 Procambarus clarkii
CATTGTGGGCCCTCGTGGACCATTGTGGTCCCTCGTAGGTCATTGTGGTCCCTCGTAGACCATTGTGGTCCCTCGTAGACCATTGTGGGCCCTTGTGGACCATTGTGGTCCCTCGTGGACCATTGTGGTCCCTCGTGGACCATTGTGGTCCCTCGTAGACCATTGTGGTCCCTCGTTGACCAATGTGGTCCATCGTAGACCATTGTGGTCCCTCGTGGACCATTGTATTTCCTCGTAGACCATTGTGGTCCCTCGTGGACCATTGTGGTCCCTCGTGGACCATTGTGGTCCCTCGTAGACCATTGTGGTCCCTCGTGGACCATTGTATTCCCTCGTATACCATTGTGGTCCCTCGTAGACCATTGTGGTCCCTCGTAGACCATTGTGGTCCCTCGTGGACCATTGTGGTTCCTTGTAGACCATTGTGGTCTCTCGTGGACCATTGTGGTTCCTCGTAGACCATTGTTGTCCCTCGTGGACCATTGTATTCCCTCGTAGACCATTGTGGTCCCTCGTGGACCATTGTGGTCCCTCTTAGACCATTGTGGTCCCTCGTAGACCATTGTGGTCCCTCGTAGACCATTGTGGTCCCTCGTAGACCATTGTGGTCCCTCGTAGACCATTGTGGTCCCTCGTGGACGATTGTTGTCCCTCGTGGACCATTGTATTCCCTCGTAGACCATTGTGGTCCCTCGTGGACCATTGTGGTCCCTCTTAGACCATTGTGGTCCCTCGTAGACCATTGTGGTCCCTCGTAGACCATTGTTGTCCCTCGTGGACCATTGTATTCCCTCGTAGACCATGGGTCCCTCGTGGACCATTGTGGTCCCTCTTAGACCATTGTGGTCCCTCTTAGACCATTGTGGTCTCTCGTAGACCATTGTGGTCCCTCGTAGACCATTGTGGGCCCTCGTAGACCATTGTGGTCCCTCGCAGACCATTATCACGTCGTTCTGGACCACCGCAACAGGAGGAGTATGGGGTCCACCACCACCATCGTGGGAGGAAGAAAGGGAGGGCGGGAGACAAAGGGAGAGAGGGAGAAAGGGAGGGAGAAAGGGAGGGAGGGAAAGAGTGAAGGAGGGAGGAAATGAGAGAGCTGGAATTTCATGTACAGGGGATGAGAGAATAGGTGAGAAACAGGAGATTGTAAAATAGGATGAGAGAGATTGAGAGGGTTTGAGAGAAACAGAGTGAGAGGGCCTGAGAGAAAGAGAGGGAGTGAAGGAGAAGGGATAATTGTGAGATGTGAGAGAAATCGTGGTGAGAGAAAGTAAGAGAGAAGGAGAGGGAAGGATGATTGTGGGGGTTGAGCTCTGGTTCTTTGGCCCTGCCTCTCAACTGTCAATCAACTGATGTACAGGTTCCTGAGCCTACTGGGCTCTATCATATCTACATTTGAAACTGTGTATGGAGTCAGCCATGAATCTATTCCCTCCGGGAGATCATTTACATATATCAGAAAGAAGATAGGACCGAGTACAGAGCCATGTGGGACTCCACTGGTGACTTCACGCCAATCGGAGGTCTCACCCCTCACCGTACCTCTCTGCTTCCTATTGCTTAGGTACTCCCTTATCCACTGGAGCACCTTACCAGGTACACCTGCCTGTCTCTCCAGCTTATGTACCAGCCTCTTATGCGGTACTGTGTCAAAGGCTTTCCGACAATCCAAGAAAATGCAGTCCGCCCAGCCCTCTCTTTCTTGCTTAATCTTTGTCACCTGATCGTAGAATTCTATTAAGCCTGTAAGGCAAGATTTACTTTCCCTGAACCCATGTTGGCGATTTGTCCCTTCTCTCCAGATGTGTTGTGTGTGTGTGTGTGTGTCTGTGATTATGCCTGCCTGCCTGCCTGCCTGCCTGCCTGCCTGCCTGCCTGCCTGTCTGTCTGTCTGTCTGTCTGTCTGCCTGCCTGCCTGCCTGCCTGCCTGCCAGTCTGCCTGTCTGCCTGCCTGTCTGCGAAAAACTTTGTAACACAGCATCAACATGGGTTCAAGGATGGCAGGTCCTGCCTCACAGGGTTACTTGAATTCTACGACCAGGCAACAAAAATAAGGCAAGAAAGAGAAGGGTGGGCAGACTGCATATTTTGGGATTGTCAGAAAGCCTTTGATACAGTGCCACACAAGAGGCTAGTGAAAAAGCTGGAGATGCAGGCAGGAGTGAAAGGGAAGGTACTCCATTGGATAAAGGAGTACCTAAGCAATGGGAGACAACGAGTCAGTGTGAGGGGTGAGGTCTCAGATTGGCGAGACGGTACAAGTGGAATCCCACAGGGGTTAGTCCTTGGACCTATACTGTTTCTGATACATGTAAATGATCTCCCAGAGGAAATAGAATCGTTTCCCTCAATGTTTGCCGATGATGCAAAAATTATGAGGAGGATTGAAACTGAGGACGATAGTAGGAGGCTACAAGATGACCTAGACAGACTGAGTGAATGGTCCAACAAATGGCTGTTGAAGTTCAACCCGAATAAATGCAAAGTAATGAAACTAGGCAGTGGAAACAGGAGGCCAGACACAGGATACAGAATAGGAGGTGAAGTACTTAATGAAACGGACAGAGAGAAAGATCTAGGAGTTGATATCACACCAAACCTATCTCCTGAAGCCCACATAAAAAGAATAACGTCTGCGGCATATGCGAGGCTGGCTAACATCAGAACAGCGTTCCGGAACCTGTGTAAGGAATCATTCAGAATCTTGTACACCACATATGTAAGACCAATCCTGGAGTATGCGGCCCCAGCATGGAGCCCGTACCTTGTCAAGCACAAGACGAAGCTGGACAAAGTCTAAAGGTATGCCACTAGACTAATCCCAGAACTAAGAGGCATGAGTTACGAGGAAAGGCTGCGGGAAATGCACCTTACGACACTGGAAGACAGAAGAGTAAGGGGAGACATGATCACAACCTACAAAATCCTCAGGGGAATCGACCGGGTAAACAAGGATAAACTATTCAACACTGATGGGACGCGAACAAGGGGAAACAGGTGGAAACTGAGTACCCACATGAGCCACAGAGACGTTAGAAGGAACTTTTTCAGTGTCAGAGTAGTTAACGGATGGAATGCATTAAGCAGTGATGTGGTGGAGGCTGACTCCATACACAGTTTCAAATGTAGATATGATAGAGCCCAGTAGACTCAGGAATCAGTACAACAGTTGATTGGCAGTTGAGAGGCGGGACCAAAGAGCCAAAGCTCAACCCCCACAAGCACAAATAGGTGAGTACACACACACACAGACACTCACACACACACACACACACACACACACACACACACACACACACACACACACACACATTGCTGTAAACAACCGATAGCTGGAAAGGCGGGATCCAAGAGTCAATGCTCGATCCTGCAAGCACAAATAGGTGAGTACACACACACACACAATTATGTGTGTGTGTGTGTGGAGGAGGACAGCTTGAGGCTTCAAGAAGACCTGGACAAGCTGCAGGAATGGTCGAACAAATGGCTGTTAGAGTTTAACCCAAGCAAATGTAATGTAATGAAGATAGGGGTACCTGTCCCCTGAAGCTCATTTCAAGAGGATAACAGCAGCAGCATATGCCAGGTTGGCTAACATAAGAACGGCCTTTAGAAACTTGTATAAGGAATCTTCCAGAACATTATATACCACATATGTCAGACCAATCCTGGAGTATGCGGCTCCAGCATGGAGTCCATATCTAGTCAAGCATAAGACTAAACTGGAAAAGGTTCAAAGGTTTGCCACCAGACTAGTACCCGAGCTGAGAGGTATGAGCTACGAGGAGAGACTACGGGAATTAAACCTCACTTCGTTGGAAGACAGAAGAGTTAGGGGGGACATGATCACCACATTCAAGATTCTCAAGGGAATCGACAGGGTTGATAAAGACAGGCTATTTAACACAAGGGGCACACGCACTAGGGGACACAGGTGGAAACTGAGTGCCCAAATGAGCCACAGAGATATTAGAAAGAACTTTTTTAGTGTCAGAGTGGTTGACAAATGGAATGCATTAGGAAGCGATGTGGTGGAGGCTGACTCCATACACAGTTTCAAGTGTAGATATGATAGAGCCCAATAGGCTCAGGAACCTGTACACCTGTTGATTGACGGTTGAGAGGCGGGACCAAAGAGCCAGAGCTCATGCCCGCAAGCACAACTAGGTGAGTACACACACACACACACACACACACACACACACACACACACACACACACACACACACACACACACACACACACACACACACACTGGATGAAGGAAGTACTCCAGCAAATGCGGAATGAATTCAGTGAAGGACTGAGGGTAATGAGGGAGACAGTAGCCAACCTGCAAGATGATTTAAGGGCAGCAAAGGAGGAGATAAGATACCTAAAGGAGACTCTTCCACAATACCAGGCACAAACCGTACCCTTAGGGAGATGGGAATGCTACTGTGGAGGGGACCACCACAACCCAGATCTCATTTGCTGAAATGCTTAAAAAGAGCCCTGAAGCTAGGTCTGCAGTTAAGGAAGTTGCCATGGAAGTGGCTTCCTCTCAGAAAGCAGCTAGATGTACTAGCCGGCTGATAGAGAGAAATAGTGCAGTAGTAGTAGCAGGCATTAAAGAACAAACAGGGACCAGACCAAAGGAGCGGAGAGACAAGGACAAAAACATGATTAAAGAGATCCTTAAAGAGGTAAGGATGGAGGGAGCTGAGCGAAATGTTGAAAAGGTTTTCAGGCTTGGAAAGTACAACAAGGACAGAGACAGAATGATAAAGGTGGTTTTCATGAGCGAAATCGCGAAAGAGGAACTGTTAGCAAGGAAGTGTTGCCTAAAAGGTGTAGAGAAGTTCAAGAAAATATTCCTGCAGAGGGATATGACAAGGGAAGAGAGAATACGGACAGCAGACGCGAGGAAGGAGCGCAGGGAGAGAGAAGGAAATCAGAGTACCACAACCCAGAACCCTACAATCCCAGAGGGAAGTGGAGAACCCTCCTCAAACAGTGCAACAGCCACAGGGATTGGGGCACCACCCCCACATTCTACCCAACAGACACCCAACCTGCCCCATCCCCTGTCAGCCCCCCACTAAGTACCCACCTAGGGCACCCTCCCCCCACCCACCCCCCTTCTCCCCCATCCCCCATGCCCTCCCTTCTCCCACATGCCTTCCCGTCTCTCCCACCCCCATGCCCTCCCTTCCCCCCCTCCCCCCTAAGCCCCCCACTCTCCCCCACCCCACCTAAGTCTTCCCCTCTCCCCCACTCCCCTAAACCCTCCCCTCTTCCTCACCCACCTCAGCCCTCCCTTTTCCTCCACGCCCCCCAAGCCCTCCACCCTTTTCTCTCCCCCCAAGCCCCCCCATCTCCCCTATCCCCCACAGCCTCTCCTCCCCCCATGCTTCCCCAACCCTCCCTCTCTTACCCACCCCCTGTACCCTCCCCCTCTTATCCACCCCCTGTACCCTCCCCCTCTTATCCACCCCCTGTACCCTCCCCCTCTCCCCCACCACTCCAAGCCCTCCCTCCTCCACCAATCCCCCCGAGCCAGGTCCCCCCAGCTCCCACTCACCCCAGATCCCAAAGGTCCCCCCCAGAAAAGAAGCAGAAGAGAGTCAGTTTCAGGGTGATGTACTCGAACATAGATGGGATCACAAGCAAGACAAGTGAACTAAGGGAAAGAGCACAAGAAGTTAACCCAGATGTAATCGGACTCACTGAAACAAAACTCTCTGGAATCATAACGAATGCCGTGTTTCCCCAGGAGTACACAGTAATAAGGAAAGAGAGGGAAGGTAGGGGAGGAGGCGGAGTGGCCCTACTCATGAGAAGGGAATGGAGTTTTAAGGAGATGGCCATCCCGGGCTGTGAGGAGTTCAGAGACTACATAGCAGGCACCATAACAATGGGAGGACCAAGAATAGTAGTAGCAGTAATATACAACCCTCCACCAAATGACAGGAGACCCAGTCAAGAGTATGAAAACAACAACAAGGCAGTTAATACTATAATTGAGAGGGCAGCCTCTGCTGCCTGTAGAAATAGATCCCACCTGCTCATCATGGGCGACTTCAGTCACGGAAAGATTGACTGGGAGAACAAGGAACCGCATGGAGGCGAGGATACGTGGAGAGCCAAACTATTGGAGGTGGTGACAAGCAACTTTTTAACCCAGCATGTCGGAGAACCCACAAGGATGAGAGGCAATGACGAACCAGCGAGACTCGACCTAGTCTTACTATGCAAGGCCAAATTTGCCTAATAAGCCAAGTTTTCCTGAATTAATATATTTTCTCTAATTTTTTTCTTATGAAATGATAAAGCTACCAATTTCATTATGTATGAGGTCAATTTTTTTTTATTGGAGATAAAATTAACGTAGATATATGACCAAACCTAACCAACCCTACCTAACCTATCTTTATAGGTTAGGTTAGGTTAGGTAACCGAAAAAGTTAGGTTAGGTTAGGTTAGGTAGGTTAGGTAGTCGAAAAACAATTAATTCATGAAAACTTGGCTTATTGGGCAAATCGGGCCTTGCATAATAGGCTGAGAAGTGCGTTCTGGCTACTAGGTACGACATTATATATATATATATATATATATATATATATATATATATATATATATATATATATATATATATATATATATAATGTCGTACCTTGTAGCCAGAATGCACTTCTCGGCCTACTAAGCAAGGCCCGATTTGCCTAATACGCCGAGTGATTTTCTTTATTTTCAAAATATTGTCTCCAATTGGTTTATTTGAAATATTATTATTAAATTATAATTACAGCAAATATTATTGACTTAGTTATGTTAGTTTAGGTTAGGTTAAGATAGGATAGATTAGGTAAGGTTGGTTAGGTTCGGTTATATACAGTATCTACGTTAGTTTTAATTCAAATTGCACAAAATTTACTCGTACATCATGAAATGGATAGCTTTATCATTCCATAAGAAAAAAAATGAGAAAAATATATAAATAAAAAAAAAACTTGGCTTACTAGGCAAATCGGGTCTTGCATAGTAGGCCGAGTACTGCGTTCTGGCTACTAGGTACGACACATTTTATATATACAGTATATATATATATATATATATATATATATATATATATATATATATATATATATATATATATATATATATATGTTGTACCTAGTAGCCAGAACGCACTTCTCAGCCTACTATGCAAGGCCCGATTTACCTAATAAGCCAAGTTTTCATGAATTAATTGTTTTTCGACTACCTAACCTACCTAACCTAACCTAACCTAACTTTTTCGGCAACCTAACCTAACCTAACCTATAAAGATAGGTTAGGTTAGGTTAGGTAGGGTTGGTTAGGTTCGGTCATATATCTACGTTAATTTTAACTCCAATAAAAAAAAACTGACCTCATACATAATGAAATTGGTAGCTTTATCATTTCATAAGAAAAAAATTAGAGAAAATATATTAATTCAGGAAAACTTGGCTTATTAGGCAAATCGGGCCTTGCATAGTAGGCCAAAAAGTGCATTCTGGCTATTAGGTACGACATATATATATATATATATATATATATATATATATATATATATATATATATATATATATATATATATATAATACAACAAGCCATTCAGGCTTGTTCTCATATATATATATATATATATATATGTCGTACCTAATAGCCAGAACGCACTTCTCAGCCTACTATTCAAGGCCCGATTTGCCTAATAAGCCAAGTTTTCATGAATTAATGTTTTTTCGTCTACCTAACCTACCTAACCTAACCTAACCTAGCTTTTTTTGGCTACCTAACCTAACCTTACCTATAAATATAGGTTAGGTTAGGTTAGGTAGGGTTGGTTAGGTTCGGTCATATATCTACGTTAATTTTAACTCCAATAACAAAAAATTGACCTCATACATAGAGAAAAGGGTTGCTTTATCATTTCATAAGAAAAAAATTATAGTAAATATATTAATTCAGGAAAATTTGGCTTATTAGGCAAATCGGGCCTTGAATAGTAGGCTGAGAAGTGAGTTCTGGCTACTAGGTACGACATATATATATATATATATATATATATATATATATATATATATATATATATATATATGTATATCTATATATATAATATATAGATATATATATATATATATATATATATATATATATATATATATATATATATATATATATATATAGATATATATATATATATATATTTCGTACCTAGTAGCCAGAACGCACTTCTCGGCCTACTATGCAAGGCCCGATTTGCCTAATAAGCCAAGTTTTCCTGAATTAATATATTTTCTCTAATTTTTTTCTTATGAAATGATAAAGCTACCCATTTCATTACGTATGAAGTCAATTTTTTTTATTGGAGTTAAAAATAACGTAGATATATGACCAAACCTAACCAACGCTACCTAACCTAACCTAACCTATCTTTATAGGTTAGGTTAGGTAGCCGAAAAAGTTAGCTTAGGTTAGGTAGTCGAAAAACAATTAATTCATGAAAACTTGGCTTATTAGGCAAATCGGGCCCTGCATAGTAGGCATAGAAGTGCGTTCTGGCTACTAGGTAGATATATATATATATATATATATATATATATATATATATATATATATATATATATATATATATATGCAGACCTTCATTCTGCATTCTTCATTCAAAAAAGAAATTCTACAGCTTCTGTGGATGGGTTAGAATGAGCGAGCCTTAGCATTTTTATACCAATTTGACAATTTTAGTGTTAGAGATGGCATTCCATGTTTCCTTTTGCTTCTTGCCACAACATGACCAACAAATAATAAAAATAATATTAATAATAATATAGGATAAAAACCCACACTTGTGTATTCGTGAAATTTATGTAAGGAATTAACACCAAGTTTTTTGTACTCTCCTGAGTGCTTTGTCAAAGTCTGAGTGTGAGGTTAGGACAAGACTTACATATCAACGACTAATGAGGCTGCTATCCAAGGTCCAATCCTCTTATCGTTCTTGACCACCTGACAATGTCACCTCTATTCCTGACTGCTGATGTACCTGCGGTAATGTCTTCTACGGAAATATTGTCATGTGTCCTTTCTGTAATCCTGCTATTCTGGGAACTGGAGTTGTTATTAATAGTTGTTCATCTGGATGCTGGATGCTATCCATCGTATCCTTACCAAACACCATAGAGCGTAGCTAATGGGACTGCTTTCATTCATCAATTTAGATCTCAATAAATGGATGAATGAAAGCGAATCCTTCCTGACCAGGACTTTAACGAAGGATCGCTCAGTATATGGAGCCTTAAACTTACTGGGATAATAAAATACACATCAACATGAATTGCTTCATTTGAGTTAGCATGTTCCCAATGAAAATATAAAATAAATATATATATACAACAGATAAACATTTGGTAGCACTAAAATGCTTACTAGTTTGAAAGGTTTACCCACAGCAGTATAAGTATTCTGTCCATAATTACATATTGCATTGTAGCTGTCACCCTAATTGCAGCCAAACCCTTTAATATATTTTATACATAAAAATTCTACAGTTCACTCTCCAATAACTAGATTCGTTAAACTTTATCATGGTTTTTACTAGACACCTCTGGTATGTTTGACCTTCCTCTCCTGTTTATAATTTGTTGATTTACATATGTAAACCATGAAATACTCATAACCTATAATTGTTTGATATACCCCATGTACTTGAGAGACTGGGTGGCAAAACAACGAAATCTGAAACCATGCATTTCCCACTACAGTACAGTATTAATCATTACATTATCAAGCAAGAATCTAGTTTGCCATAGCGTCTGCTGATCAAGGTGTCCACCCCACTCATGCATACACACCTCTCATACTTGCCAACTACAGTATACACAATATGAAACACTTCTAGGGCATGGCAATATTAATATATCCCTATCATACTGACTTCACGATGTGAACAGTCGGAAAATATTGTAATCTTACCAGTCAACATACTGTATTTGCTTCCACTTCAACCTAGAAGAACATTGAAAGAAACCTTGATCTGCCGATCCAATGACTGATTCAAATGCTATACAGTAGGATGTCCATAAATTATTCACTGTTATAAATCTCATTAGTATATCTTACACTCTTCCAATCGGTATCAGTGATTTCCTCCTGTATGCAAATCGCCATATGCAACTGATCCTTATGCGTGTTCAATACTTTTTTATGCACACCTCGATGTAGAATTTTTAAACACCTTAGCAGTTTAATGGTTATATATATCATATATGGGGTGAATAATTTGCAGACATGATGTATATCTCAGGAACTTATCTGAACACCCACACTGATCTGAATTCACTTGAAAACAGGGTAAACTAACTATATTATACATATATATATATATATATATATATATATATATATATATATATATATATATATATATATATATATATATATATTATATATATATATTATATATATATATATATATATATATATATATATTATTATATATATATATATATATATATATATATATATATATATATATATATATATATATATAATATACATATAAGTAAAACTCTCTACGTACATTACATTGACTGGTAAAAGCCAGCAGGGAGGCCACAGGCACGTGTCTCCAGACCACAAATGTATTACAGTATTGCAAAGTTCTCGGCATTTGAGACAATAATGTATAATTGGGCCAGTGGGAGTCATGATTTAACCTGTTTTGGGACATTGATCTTTTTCAACATTTGAAGAAATTTATTACATCAAATATTTCACAGATATATTTAGACACAGGGATACTTTGTTCGTACACGAACCACTTGCAAGTAGAATTTTGTCTACATTCCTGTCCAGTCTATCAATGTCCTAATTCTAGCCCCATTTCGTTATTGGCCCTATATACCGTGCCGAGACAATGACTACTCAAATGTGAACAGCAATCGTTCATACAAAATTGGGGAATGATATTTGTCTCTTACCCAATGAACAAGGGTACAAGTTTTTGGACAAGCAACGATCAAATTGCAGTGAACATGCTTTGTGGGAGGGCGAAGCTGATGTGAACATGGCAATTGTGAACATAACATGACAATGATGAGAACATGGCAGGTGTGAATGTAACATTACATGAAACAAATGGGAACATGACAGTTGTGGATGTGATATGGCTGACAAGAACATAGAAGTTGTAAGTGTGATTTGACAATAATGAGAACATGGTGACTGAATATGATGGGAACATGACAGCTGTGAATGCAATGTGACAATGAAGTGAACATAGGAGCTGTGAATCCAACATGACAATGACGTGAACATGGCAGCTGGGAATCCAACAATGACAATGACATAAACATGGCAGCTGTGAATGCAACATGACAAAAAGATCAGCATGGTGATTTCCTTCATATTAACAGTGCTAACATTTGTAATGCCATTTTAGACAGTCACTTAAGTGAGTACATGATACAGTCTGATACAGACTATGAACATGAATAAATGAACATTTATTATGGATGGTAATGGCAATAATGAAATAAATGATCTGTGATTACAAACATGGTCTTTTAAAGAAATGAGAGAAGAGTGTAAAAATAGTTCACAAACAAAATCTATCAAGTATTACATTCTTTAACAGATGTTTACGTAAGAGGGGTAAAATTTTGTACTGCTTCAAGTCGTTGAAAGGCGGTATTTTCATTGGCTATTTTAAAATTTCACAAAAAGGAACAAAGGGAAACATTATTATCATCATGCTTTGTGAAAAAGGTCATTCTTGAACCATCATACCTAGAACAATTCTCTTGCAATTATACAAAGAGTCCAACTCTAAAGGAGTAAAGGTACTTTGTAACTGCATCTTTTTATTTATTTCATATAAAAAATAAAGATTCAAATTTGTATTCATTAAAACCCTGGAACAATTAAATGGGCTGGTGGTCTATACAAAATGTCATAACATGGTAAAAAAGTAAAAAAAAAAAAAATATACAGTATATATAATATATATATATATATATATATATATATATATATATATAATATATGTATATTATATATATATATATATATATATATATATATATATATATATATATATATATATATATATGTCGTACCTAGTAGCCAGAACTCACTTTTCAGCCTACAATGCAAGGCCCGATTTGCCTAATAAGCCAAGTTTTCATGAATTAATATATTTTTTCTAATTTTTTTCTTATGAAATGATAAAGCTACCCATTTCATTATGTAAGAGGTCAATTTTTTTTATTGGACTTAAAATTAACGTAGATATATGACCGAACCTAACCAACCCTACCTAACCTAACCTAACCTATCTTTATAGGTTAGGTTAGGTTAGGTAGCCGAAAAAGTTCGGTTAGGTTAGGTTAGGTAGGTTAGGTAGTCGAAAAGCAATTAATTCATGAAAACTTGGCTTATTAGGCAAATCGGGCCTTGCATAGTAGGCTCAGAAGTGAGTTCTGGCTACTAGGTACGACATATATATATATATATATATATATATATATATATATATATGTGTGTGTGTGTGTGTGGCGCCTCGATTAACAAATTTAATTCGTTCCAGCACTGAGCTTGTCATGTGAAACGCTCATCTTGCGAATCAACAACAATACTGTCGTTGGAGGCATCCGAGAACCAGTGAGAACGCTAGGAAGCACCATGTGGTTTGCTCGTTAATCGAGACAAATTTTCTGTGAGTTATTCGCTCGTTACTCAAAATACTCTTAAGTGGAATCACTTGTCGCTCGAGGTTCCACTGTATTATATTTTATATATATATATATATATATATATATATATATATATATATATATATATATATAATTATATATATATATATATATATATATATATATATATATATATATATATATATATATATACAGTGGCACCTCGACTTACGATTGCCCCTACTTACGATAATTTCGAGTTACGATGTAAATTTCATCGAAAAATGCAACTCGACATCCGATGGTGTCATCGACTTACGATATTTGTTAGTACGCGTTCAGGTCGACCGAGCACGTGGTTCCCGGTCACGCGGCCGACCTGCCTCAGTTTACTACAGCTGCCCACTTAGTGACAATCGCGCCTATAAGAAATTTCGCTTTTGTGGTGATTTTTTGGCACTTTGAACATTAAAGTAATTATTATATATCACGCCATGAGTCCCAGGAAAGTCAGTGGTAAGGCTCAACATAAAACTCCTCACCCACGTTTTATATTATATATATATATATATATATATATATATATAGTGACAACCTGACTTACGACTGCCCCTACTTATGAATTTTTCAAGGTACGTCCCCAATTTCGCCGAAAAATGCGACTCGACTTACGACTGTTGCCTCAACTAGTGACTTTGTTGATACACATATGGGTCGACCGAGCGTGTGGTTCTGGGTCACATGGGCGACCCCGCCTCTGTTTACCAGAGCCACCCACTTTGTGACGATCGCGCTTGTAAAGAATTTCATTGTTTTTTGTTTTTTGAACATAAAAATAATTATTATATATCATTCCATGGGTCCCGAGAAAGTCAGTGGTAAGGTTCTACCTAAGAAAACATGTGAGGATGACCGTAGAGGAAAAACAAAAGATCATTCATTGTGAATGAATGTGATGTCTCACAACATACAAATGTTAAAACATAGGGAAAAGCAAGTGTCTTTAGACAGATTCTTAGTAAGATAAGCAAGCAGTGAGCCACTACCAGGTCCTAGTGGTATGCAGGCAAAACATGGAGAGTGTACCCTAGAGAAGTCATCACTGCCTGATGTTATAATGGAAGGGGGACTTTCCTTCCAAACAGTAACACCTCTCCTCCTACTGTCTTCCACACATCAACAAGAGTCCTCAATAAAGGTAATATATAAATACTTTATTGAAGCTAGCACAAAAAGAGTGATATTCAATATAAAATGTATTTTTAAGTTAATATTTTTTTGGGGTGTGGAATTGATTAATTAAATTTACATTATTTCTTATGGGAAAATGTTGTTAAATTATTAAGAGAAGGAACCACTGTACTGAACATACATACAGTACAGTATATATATATATATATATATATATATATATATATATATATATATATATATATATATATATATATATATATATATATGTCGTACCTAGTAGCCAGAACGCACTTCTCAGCCTACTATGCCAGGCCCAATTTGCCTAATAAGCCAAGTTTTCATGAATTAATTGTTTTTCGACTACCTAACCTAACCTAACTTTTTTGGCTACTTAACCGAACCTAACCTATAAAGATAGGTTAGGTTAGGTACGGTTGGTTAGGTTCGGTCATATATCTAAGTTAATTTTAACTCCATTAAAAAAAAATTGACCTCATACATAATGAAATGGGTAGCTTTATCATTTCATAAGAAAAAAATTGGAGAAAATATATTAATTCAGGAAAACTTGGCTTATTAGGCAAATCGGGCCTTGCATAGTAGGCTGAGAAGTGCATTCTGGCTACTAGATACGACATATATTATATATATATATATATATATATATATATATATATATATATATATATATATATATATGTCATACCTAATAGCCAGAACGCACTTCTCGACCTACTATGCAAGGCCCGATTTGCCTAATAGGCAGAGTGATTTTCTTTATTTTCAATAAATTGTTTCCAGTTGGTTTATTTTAAATATTTTTATTATATTATATTAAGAACATAAATTATTGATTTAGTTATGTTAGTTTAGTTTAGGTTAGGTTAGGTTAGGTAGGGTAGATTAGGTTCGGTCATATATCTCTGTTAGTTGTAACTCAAATTTTAAAAAATTAACTTATACTTATTAAAAATTAACTTACCAAATGGGGTTTGTTTTGTTATGCCTACCTTTCTGGGTGCCAACCCCAAGTGATTGCAGACATGGAATGCCCCCCAACCACATTGGGGCTTCTATACGGCAATGCTCCCTTTGCCTCTCTGAGGAGGGGCTACTTTCTGGCCCGTGGTCCCCAGTAGGCTGAACTCCAATTGGCTGATGTCCCAGACTAATATAACACATAGCAGCCTGATAGCTTCAGAGAGCCATAGGGGGTTCCCCTCCAAAAAGTACAAAAACAATTAAATTCTTCACAAAAATTAAAGCGCGATCATCACTAGGTTGGAGACACTGGTAAATTCAAGCACGCCTCACCAGTGCCACCAGAAACATGTGCTCAGTCGACCCATACGAGTATCATCAACAAACTCTCCAAGCAAGGCAAAGCTCGTATACCGAGTCGAATTTTACGAAGAAATTGAACTAGTAAATCGAAAAATTCATAATTATATATATATATATAATATATATCTGTATACTGTAATACAGAACAGAATAATAGAAAAATACAGCACTAATCATCAAACAGTATAACATTGTATAACTGAATGTACTATATGGTATACAGCATATTGTACACTGTATTGTATGCACAACGCAATACTCTACAGGCAGCTTTCCCCACAAATGACGAACATTGAGATTGTTAAGATAATGTAGTGGGAGAAGGTGAACCCAACCTGACCAAATACTGCAGGTGATGTGAGCCTCAGTAGTAGCACTTTAAGTGCAATGGGGTTGAGTGGTATAGTACAAGCAGTCAGTACTGAATGATAGAGTGAAAGTATACAGTAGTGGGACTGAGTGGTAGAGTGAAAGTATACAGTAGTGGGACTGAGCGGTAGAGTGAAAGTATACAGTAGTGGGACTGAGTGGTAGAATGAAAGTATACAGTAGTGGGACTGAATGGTAGAAGGCAAGTGCAAGAAGAGCAAGTAGCAGAGCAAATTGAGTGAAGTGCTAAAACGCATTTATTAAATATGGTTGCACAAGTATGTAAACAAAGCCTGAATCTGTGCACTATAGAAGAGAAGAGCCTCAATGAAAACAATTGTGCATAATGAGTACAATGGGACCTTGACTTACGATGTTAATCCGTTCCCAGAGACGGATCGTAAGTCGAAATATCGTAAGTCGAAGCGATTTTTCCCATAAGAAATAAAGAGAATTGAATTAATCCGTTCCCCACCCTCCAAAATATTAAAATACAAATACATTTTATACTGAATACAATGTTTTTTTTTTAACTACAGTACAGTACCAAAGTTTCTCTTACCTTTATGGAGGGCTCTTGATGGGGTATGGAAGATGTTGATGAGAGGGGAGGAGAGTTGTTACTGTTTAGAAGGGGAGTCCCCTTCCATTATCACATCGGGCAGTGATGTTTTCTATGGGGTACTCTCTCTCCTACGTTTTGCCTGAATACCACTAGGACCTGGTTGTGGTTCAGTGCTTGTTTGTCTCACTACAAATTTGTCAAGAGACATTTGTTTTTCCCTTCGTTTTAACATTTGTCTGTAACGATGCATCACAGTGTCATTGAATAGGTTAAGGCAACGACCTACTGTAGCTTGATTTGGGCAAGTCGTTTCAGCAAAGGTTTGCAATTCTTCCTATGCTGCACACATTTTCTTAATTGTTGAGGAAGAGACATTCTATACTCTTGTTTCTGCTCTATGGTCATCCTTACATGGGTTTTCATATGTTGAGTCTTACCACTGACTTTGCTGGGACTCATGGCATGATATATAATAATTTTTAATGTTCAAAATGCAAAAAATCACCACAAAAGCAGAATTTCTTATAGGCGCATCATCACTAAGCGGGCAGCTGTAGTAAACTGAGGCAGGTCGGCTGCATGACCGGGAACCACACACTCGGTTGACCCGAACGTGTACCAACAAATATCGGAAGACGACGACACCATCGGATGTTGAGTCGCATTTTTTTTTTAAATTTACATCATAACTCGAAATTATCGTAAGTAGGGGCAATCGTATGTCAAGGTGCCACTGTATCTTGGTGCACAAAGAGAGCAGATTTCTTCACCTTCTAGCTGCATGTCTTGAATGACACACTAACCTCATTTTATTCATATTTTAACATAAAAACACTAACATATTTGTTATGCATTAATTGTATGGGTGCTCTAATGTTAACTTTTATTGTTGGGAACCATATCCATTACTTTA
Organism: Procambarus clarkii; assembly: GCF_040958095.1. NCBI lineage: Eukaryota > Metazoa > Arthropoda > Malacostraca > Decapoda > Cambaridae > Procambarus > Procambarus clarkii. Next base: position 38,438,950 of record NC_091189.1, read on the forward strand.
TTTTTCATGTGTAGTTCAGCTAGAAATTATGCAAAATTGATGAAACAAAGACATCAAGAGCAAAATAGCCAATAATATTAACGCTTACAACATCAGTGAAGAATCTGTATAGTTTTAGTGCAGTACCATAATGACTGGAATCAATAAGACATTTTAAAATAAGAAAACAATATCATTTGAATGTTTTATAAAGCAAATGAATAATATCTATTAAACACTTCATATATATTTTGAGGCTAATATTCTTTAAACTGTCTCTTCCTCTTGATTCAGATAGGAAATTTCATATTGTGGGTTTATTTTGAAAATTTCATCTGTAATTCAAAGTGAACAACTGGCTAGTTTATTAAGACCTCACCACAGTCCAGCAATAGACTCAACTGTACCAGCTAATCCGACAACTGTGATCACATTTGATCACTGTCCAAAAAATTAATGAACTGTACCAGTTGATAAGTGTATGAGACGGTGAGTATAAATGATACAACATATGTATATTTATCAAATAACATGCTTTCCACAATTATTTCAACATGTAACACACAATCTTAAAGCATTTCAACCTATTGAGTAAGCCATTTTCTCTTCAATGTAACTGACATTTCAACCACACCCAAATCTCTGAATGCGGAATGAATTCTGTGCCATTCAAGTTTCTTATATGATTGCAATCTAAATGAATGGGAATATGACTATGCATTACTATTTGACTTGAGATCATGTTGGCTGTGCATAGATTCATGACAGCAAGTCTTGCTTACTGTGAGAAAAATACATTCCCCATTTATGAGGAGGGATGTATTTTATTTTAAACTAAAAGATATGCATAAAATACAAACACAATAACCTATTAACTAAAATACAGAAAGCATTGATAAAGACAAACAATACATCATTTTGTAAAACAAGGTTGTATAGTTTGGAATACATGAAAACACTTCACTGAATATTATCTAATCTGGCCTACCTAAGCTACCCAGTGGGTACAATACCTAAGAGTAGCCGTTCATTTAACATTGAATTAACATCATCAATATTAATACAATATTGATTCAATGTTGAATTAATGTTACTCTTGGATTTGTACTCACTGGGGTAAGCAATCCACTGAAAATGTAAATTTTCTAATACGAAGGAAATCTGACACATTCGCAATTCACTGTTTGACGGAACACCCAAGGCATATGCTGAACTGATGAATAAGATGAAGTTGTACAAGCTGGACTAATATGTTGTACATCTCTTGTGCATATGCATGCACACCTGAGACTATCCTTCAAGACATGCTAGAGCTCACATTACAGTTTATGTGACTTCTTGTACCAAAATTAAGGTGCCATATGCATAAATTTATCCCAGTGGAGAAGTTACTGGTATTGTACTCTCATTCATCACAACTCTCATACATAAATGCAACAACTAAATATTTGTGAGGAATTCTTTAAAAGGCTTAGCAAACACAATAAATATAAAATGTGTGCCTTTTATGTATTATTTCAAAGTTAATGTGGTCACTGACCTAATGTAAGAGTATTCATTGACTGCAAGTTTACAGGTGAACCTTACCCCAAGAATGCATGCTGCTCCTGGTGTTCACATTGAAGATATCACAGTAGCTTTATCAAATGTGTATAAAAATTAAATCACACTTTATAATGAAGGCACCCCCAAATAACACTGTATAATGCAAAGTTTTATTAAACTTATATAGCAATTGTTAAGAAAAAACTAATTCCTTTTAACTGAAAAATAAGCTACACTGAAGTTCCCATAGCCTCCACTAGGCTGGCACCATCCTAAGATTTTATGACAACATGACATGTTTTACCAAATCTGTAAAGTAATACCATACACGCAATGATAAGTTCTAAATACGATCAGCAAATGGTATTACCCTGCAATATTTCTGCATGCTGTTCATTTCTTAGCTACAATATTTCTGTTATACCATAATTTCAAAAAATGAACTAATTGAAATTTTTAGCTCTTTCTTGGACAAAACAATCTAAAATGGACATAAGTGGAAGACACAGTTGGAAACAATACACCATGCACCATGACACATGAAAAATGTGTTTAAATTTGGAGCTCACTTAACTTAAGCTGTCTTGAGATATAATTTCACCACAAATATTCTTATCTTTAAAATAACAGTTGTTCTGAAAACCACTATTATGGATTAGTATGACCCAAAAACAAATACCCCACTGTTTTATATCAATGCTTATAGATTTTAAATTTGAAGTTCACTAACACAAATAGTTTAAGGTACTTTCCAAACACAATTTCAAAACTACAAACAAAAGAAAATGCCACTAAAGCAGAAAGACCCAAAACTAAAAAACAAATCATAATAGAGAACATAAAACATGAAAGTTGACCAAACTTGCACTGAGGTGCAACATTGCCCTGAAGCAACATTGTGTAACATGTGATATCACACTATAATAATTACATTTTAAAGAACTGTGGTTGGAAAAGTTACAAGATAGGCCTAAGAAATGTTGATTCACCACATCACATCACCTGTTTCCGTTCAAATCAAACATTACTCTTAAAAATGTATTGTTTAACAGCTGGCAATCAACTAGATAATCTGTACAGTGACTTGAGTGTGTGTACGTGATTTGCGCACACAACCTGACCAGCCTACTCATCACTTAACACATTACTTGCTGAGTGTGTATGATACTAGCTTGTGCCCAGAATGAGTAAAACCATACAATACCAAATGTCATTAATTTCCCAATATTGTAACTGTATACAGAAGTGATTTCTCATGTTCAGGCAGACGCTTTCTATTTATGCTACTTTTGTGATGCAATTATTGCTATTATTAGCACATATTTTTAGATATGTATTTACACAAGGTATAAGTACATGTTTAAAAACCTTGTAGAGTTCTTAACTTTATTTGATAATGCAAATAAAAGATATTTGATGTTACCATAATCCATACACCTACTCAGAATCCAAACAATCAGGGTACGACTAAATCATAATTCTTCCACTCGCCCAGTATTCCACTTGAGAGAGGAATTCTCCAAAACATAATGTAACTGCTCATATATGATCATTATATATATAAATCACTCAGCAGAGATTATATTCTATATCAGGCATGTCAAACATACGACCTTTTGCAAGCACACCTGTGACCCACACAAAGGACACTGTAATTTGGTCATTTAACAGACAAAATTGCAGTTTTTATAATTTAAACTATCACCTTTTAATAGATTTCAAAAGCACAAAAGAAACACGAATGCAGCGGTGAGGCAAGCTAGTTAAGACTTCAAAAAATAGACATGATGTTAACTGTTAAGCTGGCCTAAATTTTGTTTCGGTTTTTAACCGGTGATTTTATTTTTAATTTTATAGATTCCACATTATCTTTAAAATGGCTAGTGCTCCTCCAGCTAAGAGAATAGTAGAATGATTGAATAGTCGTAAATAAATGTTCATTTTGAACTGTTGTAATTTTTGTAAAATTTATTTATTTCTGTTGCATAAAAGTCTATGTTGCCATTTAATTTTTTTTTTTTATCTTTTGTTTAACTACAGTACTTCATTATTTTGCATTCATGAATATGGCTAGCCACTAAACCACTTGTATACACATTGTATTTTTCTAAGTTTAAGTACTGTAATAAAAATATTCTGCAATAATTTTTATTTAATGACTTCAATTAGTTGTGGTGTGTGGCTCTCATGACAACACAAATGTGACCCATATGGCCCTCGGGGGGACCCACAGTTGTGGCCCACATGACAACACAAATGTGACCCATATGGCCCTCGGGGGGGTGGGACCCACAAATGTGACCCATATGGCCCTCGGGGGGGGACCCACAAATGTGACCCATATGGCCCTCAGGGGAACCCACAGTTGTGGCCCACATGACAACACAAATGTGACCCATATGGCCCTCGGGGGGACCAACAAATGTGACCCATATGGCCCTCGGGGGGGGGGGGGACCCACAAATGTGACCCATATGGCCCTCGGGGGGACCCACAAATGTGGGCCACATGACAACACAAATGTGACCCATATGGCCCTCGGGGGGACCCACAGTTGTGCCCCACATGACAACACAAATGTGACCCATATGGCCCTCGGGGGGGACCCACAAATGTGACCCATATGGCCCTCAGGGGGACCCACAGTTGTGGCCCACATGACAACACAAATGTGACCCATATGGCCCTCGGGGGGACCCACAGTTGTGGCCCACATGACAACACAAATGTGACCCATATGGCCCTCGGGGGGGACCCACAAATGTGACCCATATGGCCCTCAGGGGGACCCACAGTTGTGGCCCACATGACAACACAAATGTGACCCATATGGCCCTCGGGGGGACCCACAGTTGTGGCCCACATGACAACACAAATGTGACCCATATGGCCCTCGGGGGGACCCACAGTTGTGGCCCACATGACAACACAAATGTGACCCATATGGCCCTCGGGGGGACCCACATGACAACACAAATGTGACCCATATGGCCCTCGGGGGGACCCACATGACAACACAAATGTGACCCATATGGCCCTCGGGGGGGACCCACATGACAACACAAATGTGACCCATATGGCCCTCGGGGGGACCCACATGACAACACAAATGTGACCCATATGGCCCTCGGGGGGACCCACATGACAACACAAATGTGACCCATATGGCCCTCGGGGGGACCCACATGACAACACAAATGTGACCCATATGGCCCTCGGGGGGACCCACATGACAACACAAATGTGACCCATATGGCCCTCGGGGGACCCACAGTTTGACATGCCAGCTCTATATGCTTACCTAATAATACAGAAAGTCGAGTCATATTCTTCCAAGTTTGAACAGGAAATTCAAATTTAATGAAAAACAATCAAAACAAAAAATAAAATTTCTACACCTAAAACACAGCAGAGCTCATTCATGCTAAGATAGCCTTTATCAATTGTAAGTCCTACTGCTTTATCAATTTAAAGACCCACTGCTTTATAAATTTAAGGATCCCCTGCTTTATAAATTTAAAGGTCCAACTGCTTCATAAATTTAGAGTCCCACTTCTCTATAAATGTTAGGTCACATTTGTCACACAGTTCTCAAACCATAACCTCTCTCCACTGCTCTCTCCATAAGATTAATCTAAAGAGTTTTTAAACCCCATCAAAGGTATGTATGAACCATGTGCACCTGTAGGTTCCAACGTGAATACAAATCTCAAGAGAAACATTAACATTTTGTCAATCAAACCATAAAACGGAACACTTAAACCACAGAAAATTTAAGCTAAAAAACACATACTATTGTGATTAAAAATATTAAAACCGTTTGTTTAGAATTAAGAATATATATTCATTTTGAGCTAAAATCCAAACTTAAAACTGGAAATGAAGTCCTGGAGTAAATGAAGATAATATTGTTAATGACATAATAAATTGAACCCATAAAGCAACAGCACAAGTGCTGTTGCTCAATTCAATGCATTAATATTAATAACACTGTTCTGAAAGCAAAGGACTCCTTATCATGGTAGAAAATGCCACCAAAGTTACTATTAATAGAGCTGCAAAATCCAATAACTCAGATTACTAAAATATTTTTTACCATTTTCTATGCATATAGTACCTACCTTGTGATGAGAACTATATGCATAGACCATATATACATATAGTACTATATGTAGATACTATATGTGTACTTTGCAAAAATTATATTCACCAGTAACTTCCCTCAAAATGCAATAATTGTATCTGTATTGTAGTGCACTAACGAATGCATGTTCCAAGCTATAGGCAAAACCTTGATGCATTCAAGAAACAAAGAAGAAAACAAAAGACAATCAATGTACACAAAAAGGACATCTAATAAACCAAATGTTAATAAAGTTGTATTTTTCTACATCGTTCTAAATATATTTTTACTTTCTTAAATATTCTCCACTGGTCTTCCTTATGACAATGCCAATAAGTCCAAAAGGTTAATTTGTAAGACTACTAAACCCCATGATGAAATCAATAATAAATACACAAGAAATGCTCTAGCAAATGCTTCAAGCACTTTTCCACCAAATGCTTTAAACCCTTCTCAACCAAATTCTTCACTATCTTTTCAACCAAATGCTTTAAGCCCTTCTCAACCAAATGCTTCAAGCCATTTTTTTCACATTAAGTTGGCAAGAAAGCAACAAAATTTGCTTTGGAAATAATCTACATTTGCCACTACAGTGGTACCTCGGATTACGAGCGTCCCTGGTTACGAGTTTTTCGGGTTACGAGCAGGATTTGCTAGGAAAATTTGCATCAAGATACAAGTGTTGCATCGGGATACGAGAGTGTTGATACGCGTACGGGCCGACCTAGTGCGTGGTAGCACGGTGATCGCCCCTCAGCTCACCAGTGCCTCGCACCCAGTGACTATCCCGCCTGAATTCTTCACCAGGATTTACAGTGTTTTGTTGGATATTTGACCATTTGAGCATACAAGTTATTATTATATATCTCACAATGGGTCCCAAGAAAGCCAGTGGTAAGGTTCAACCTAAGAAAATAGTTGTGGGTAGAGGCAGTAGAGGATGTCCCTTCCTCATTAAGAAAATGTGTGAAGTATGGGAAGAACTCCAAAGTTTTGTTGAAAAAACTCATCCAGATAAAGCTGTAGCAGGCCATTGCATTGACCTTTTAAATGATAATGTGATGTCTTACTACAGACAAGTGTTAAAATGTAGGGAAAAACAAATGTCTTTAGACAGTTTCTTAGTAAGACAAGCAAGCAGTGAGCCACAAGCATGTCCTAGTGGTATGCAGGCAAAACGTGCCAGATAATGCACTCCAGAGAGGTCCTCACTGTCTAATGTTATAATTACTCCCCTTCCAAAGAGTAAGACCTCTCCTCCTCCCCCCTCCTCACCATCTTCCATACGCCAACAGCAGTCATCAGCAAGGGTAAGTAATAACTTGAACATACTTTTGTAGTGTAGATTTCGATGAATTAGGTATAAAATTTACAGTAGTTTGATGTGATGTTTTTGGGTAGTCAGAAACGGATTAATTCATTTCCCATTATTTCTTATGGGGAAATTAGCTTTGGTTTAGCAGTTTTTGGGTTACGAGCTGTCTCCAGGAACGGATAAAACTCTTTAACCGAGGTACCCCTGTATACTGAAAATGTGGCCAAATACCTATATGATATTGAGTGAGATACAGGTACAACTATTATCAATTGCATTTTCAAGTGGACATTATTATAAATCAGTCCCTCACTTTGAGAAATATGCTTCTTGATAATACCTTCAGAACAAAAGATGAACCATCACAACAGATATTCTAACCAAAACATTAACACAAGGACCCTGCATTTTTCCATTGTGCTCTTGTACCTATCCAAGTATAGATCATCTTGAAAGCAATTCAATTTATTTACCCTGACACACTAAACCCTGTTGATCCATCACCTTTTAAATAAACAGGTACAGGATACTGGCATTTCTTAAATTTCTGCAATATTGTTTAATATAAACATTTTTCATTCATTAGTGTCAATCACTTACATATTCAGTACCTACAAAACAGGAATATATATATATATATATATATATATATATATATATATATATATATATATATATATATATATATATATATATATATATATATATATATTCTGAAAGTTCATTACCAGTTTACCTAGGGTTTGTTGTGGCACTCGCACAGGTGAGATGCTGACACAGGTGTAGAGCTCACAAACATGTGTGACATTCACAAAAGTGCACCACACACAGATATGGCACTTTTAAGCATTTGTGAATCCATATGTACAACATTACAGTACATTACATGAATTGAACAACTGAAAGATCCCAAATTCTTTCTTGTAAATTACAAAAAGTTCTTAACACAGGCAGCGGTATATTCTGTATTGTCAATTAATTTTACCCTATGGACGAGATGAATATTACCAGTAGCATGGGTGGTGGACATGTCATCACTGCATGCCCCTAACATGGCAGAAGATATCATTACTACCAATGTCCATAACATGGCAGATGTCATTTCTGCCAATGTCCATAACATGGCAGATGTCATTTCTGCCAATGTCCATAACATGGCAGAAGATATCTACCTATGCCCATAACATGGCAGATGTCATTACTGCCAATGCCCATAACACGGTAGATGTCATTACTGCCAATGCCCATAACACGGTAGATGTCATTACTGCCAATGCCCATAACACAGTAGATGTCATTACTGCCAATGCAACCCGTTCTCGCACTTGCTTACAGTCAATGTTGGCTTATTTAGTAAGTGCATATATGACATACTAATTGATTGTGAATATTTTAGTTTACCTTGAAAAGCTTCATAGAAAACACAACCTCACCTAACCTTCTTAGTATGTTAAGATAAGCATCTTATTGCTTCTTATTTACAATTATTACTTAACCTATCAACAGTATAGATTAAGTAATAATTGTAATAACCTAATATTTAATTGTAATAACCTAGTAATAACTTAACCTATCAACGGTATAGGTTAAGTAATAATTGTAATTAAGAAGCAATAAGATGCTTATCTTAACATACTAAGAAGGTTAGGTGAGGTCGGTGTTTTCTATGAAGCTTTTCAATGTAAACTAAAATATTTACAACCAATTAGTATGTCACATATGCACTTATTAAATAAGCCAATATTGACCATAAGCAAGTGCGAGAACGGGTTGGCCAATGCCCATAACATGGTAGATGTCATTACTGCCAATGCCCATAACATGGCAGACGTCATTACTGCCAATGCCCATAACATGGTAGATGACATTACTGCCAATGCCCATAACATGGCAGACGTCATTACTGCCAATGCCCATAACATGGCAGAAAATGTCATTACTGCCAATGCCCATAACATGGCAGAAAATGTCATTACTGCCAATGCCCATAACATGACAGTAGACACGTCAATACTACCCATGACTAACAATGGCAGTAGACATGTCATTACTGCCCATGACTAATATGACAGTAGTCATGTCATTACTACCCATGACTAACATGACAGTAGACACGTCATTACTACTCATGACTAACATGATAGTAGACATGTCATTACTGCCCATGACTAATATGGCAGTAGACACGTCATTACTACTCATGACTAACATGATAGTAGACATGTCATTACTATCCATGACTAACATGGCAGTAGACATGTCATTACTACCCATGACTAACGTGATAGTAGACATGTCATTACTACCCATGACTAACATGACAGTAGACATGTCATTACTACCCATGACTAACATGACAGTAGACATGTCATTACTACCCATGACTAACATGACAGTAGACATGTCATTACTGCCCATGACTAACATGACAGTAGACATGTCATTACTACCCATGACTAACATGACAGTAGACATGTCATTACTGCCAATGACCACAATTGAAGTAAAAAAGTTATATTCTAGTTGCTATGCAAAAATAGACAGCTTTCTCTGGAATATAATATGCAAGTCTAATGAATAACTGGGACAATTATAAAAGTGACAAATACTACCAAGTACAGTATTCTACATCATTTCTTAACAAAAATTCTGGATTTAGGTACAGCAAGGTAAGATACACATGAACTTTTACAGGTCTAATGGAGTGTATAGAAAAGTTGAAATATGTTGATGCTGCCCAAGTAACGCGAGTGTATCATGATGGAGTGAAGGTACTCATGACAAGTTGATGCTGCCCAAGTAACACCAGTGTATCATGATGGAGTGAAGGTACTCATGACAAGTCTCAACAAATGCCAAAAATTACTGCTGAATACAAAAACAAATTGTCATGGATAATAAAGGCATAGTACAATGGCAGCATGACATGCATTAATAGCAAATGTTGAAATGAATTCATTGTGATATGGCAGGATGCATTGCGGATCACCATCACAAAATTGGGAAAATTGTTTAAAAGAGTTAGATGGTCACTTAACCCACACACATGAAAAGAAAGGAAGTGATGATATTTTGGTCCATTTTGCACCATTAAATCACATGACCTCATAATTATCAATGATGAACCAAATATTTGTCAATTCTCTTTCATTCACATAAGTTGGGTGTCTAATTTTCACCCATGTTATTGTAATTTATTCCCTGCATGTAGATTGCTATAGATTTCCACAGCCCAGCTGATCTTAATTCAAGTGTCAAACTAATTGAAGGAGAACTAAACTCAGCATCAAGGAAATTACAACAAAACTAACACATTAAAATTACAAATAAGTATTTTTTGTGTTAGTTTTTAAAACAAATACCCTCTTCAAACATCCAAAGGATTTGCTCTCTGCTGTGATTTATATCTTGGGAAGTGAGCCAACAGTCTGGTGCACACTCGTGTTGCTTTTAGTACCGTAGCTCAAATATTCTTGAAAATACTGTATTTTATAACTAAATAACTACAAATAATTGCAGCATACAACATTTACAAAAATATCAATACAAAACACTGTAAACATCACAACTATTTACACTAATACATATCAAAATAACAGCAAAGAACAGAACAAGCAAGATAATTTTGAAGTAATTAATCAATCAACAGTAGTTCAATATATGATTTGCTTTATAAGCACACCTTTTTCTTTCCCAGGACATACTGCAGCACCCCCCCCCCCCTGTGACTACTTTTATTCAATATTGTACAGTATACTACAGTACAGTATTTCCAAAACTGGTCTATAATGAACTGCAAAGCCTCTATGAATTTCATTATTAAGTTTAGATCCAAACATTCAATTGCACTTGATAGAATATTTTTCAAAAAGCTACAATATCAACAGCAGACATCATTTCAGAAAGTTGGCTCAAATACTGTACCCAATACATGATCTAAGGAGCTTCCTTGAATGTCTTTACACTGGCATGAAGAACCTTCTTTGTTAATTCTGAATAATTTTATTTAACAAAAATTTGTACAAGCATACAGACACAAATTGGCTTCAGATATATAAATACTGAAGAACCTTCTTCTAGACAAGTGGTGGATGAGCAATGGATGAATGAAATGAGTCAGGAGAGAAATTATACATTTTCTCTTAAAAGGCTTTTGAAACTCTTGCAGAGAGGATCACCAGGCTAGGTTTATGCACATGTCAGCAATACGTATTTTACAACACTTCTACTTCTCTCAACATTAAATTCTCTCTGCAATTAACTACTGTGATTCGATTTCAATAAGGTTTTTGATGCAGCACATTGTACCTCAATGGGATTTAGTAGCTTAAATCAATCCCACTAGCCAATAACTGTGATTAATAAATTACCAGCCTTTTTTACCAGCCTTTAGTACTGTAATTAACATGTCTCATTTAAATTCTATTCTCTTCATTTAGTGTAGTTACACTTCACTAGGTCACAAAACATACAATATCAAATGATTTTATATCACTTGATATCAGCAATTACTGCTAAACACACACACACACACAAAAAAAACATCGTTGAATGTAATGACACGTCATTATCTGCGTAGAGCCCCGTAGGCTCTCTGGAGCTATTGGACTCATATTAGCTAATATTAGTACAAGGCTTCAGTCATATGGATTTGTCATGCCTAGCCAGAACATTATCCCCTCAGAGAGGCAATGGGATCAATGGCCTATTAAACTCACACGTATGACAGTATTCATGTCTGCCATCCACCGGGGTTGAGCACCCAGAAAGGTAAGCATTTCAAAATAGACCCATCCTGGTAAAAACACAGTGGTACCTCGGTTTAGGAATGGGCCACTTTACGAACTTTTCGGGTTATGAGCCCGGTTTCTTCGGAAAATTTGAATTGGGTTACGAACTTTACCTCGGAATACGAGGTTGTTGATGCGCGTATGGCGCATGGAGGCACAACAATCGCACCTCAATTTACCAGTGCCTCCCACCTAGTGACTATTCCGACTGAATTCTTTGGCAGGAGTTACAGTTTTTCAAATTTTTGGCTATTTGAGCATAAAAGTTGTTATTATATGTCTCGCTATGGGTCCCAAGAAAGCCAGTGGTAAGTTTCAAGGCAAGAAAACACATGTAAAAATGACCATAGAGGAAAAACAAGAGATCATTCGTAAAAATGAAAATAGTACACGTGTTGTTGAACTAGCTAGGCAGTACAACAAATCTTCAGGGGAGAGGGCGAAGAAGGTGGCAGCAGAGGATGTCCCTTCCTCATTAAGAAAATGTGTGCAGCATAGGAAGAACTGCAAAGTTTTGCTGAAAAGAATCACCCAGATAAAGCTGCAACAGGCCGTTGCATTGATCTTATTAATGACAATGTGATGCCTCACTACTGACAAGTGTTAAAAAGAAGGGAAAAACAATCTTCAATGGAACGATTTCTAGTAAGAAAATCAAGCAATGAGTCAGAAGCAGGTCCTAGTGGTATGCAGGCAAAATGTGCCAGTGTGTGTATGCCAGAGGAGTCATCACTGCCTGAGGTTATAATGGAAGGGGTTTCTCCTTCTAAACAGTAACACCTCACTCCTTCCCCCTCCTCCTTGTCTTCCATACGCCAACAGGAGTCATCAGTTAAGGTAAGTTATAACTTGTACATACTTTTGTAGTGAAGATTTGGGTGAATTAGGTATAAAATTTACTTTGAAGTTAGTTTTTGGGGGAGTCAGGAACGGATTAATTCATTTCCCATTATTACTTATGGGGAAATTCGCTTCGTTTTACGAATTTTCGGATTACTAACCGTCTCCAGGAACAGATTAAATTCGTAAACCGAGGTACCCATGTATTGCAACCTGAGCCCAGAGGTGAGAAACTCCCCCAAAGAAAATCAAGCAAACAAGTCATCACACTGCTCGCCGATTTTTTACAGTGAGGCCCCTTCCACTTACCCCAGAGAGGAAGAGAGGGTCCCAGTCAACCGAGCCAGAAGCAGGACCGTCAGTTTGGAGGCTGAAAAATGGAAACGAAAACGGTCGGGGAGGGGAGGGGGGGGGATGCCAGGGAATCTCTGGTGTAACGGGGGGTGGGGGAAATAACTCTATCTTGTCCATTATTCCACCCCCCAGTTAACTAGCGAGGCCGGGGGAAACAGCTCTCTCTAGTCCGTTATCCCGTCCCCAGTTAGCTAACTATTCTAGAGCACCTCCAGAGTTCCTAAGGCAACCTCTCTCGTTCAACACCTTGTAACCTAGGTATTCGACTACCTAGGTGCTAAGACTACAAGGCGCCGTCACTTGATCAGTTACCCGAAACTCTAGAGAGAACTCTAGAATACATATTCACTGCCACAAACGTATAAGAGAAAACGAAAGGAAAGAAATGAATAGTGAAGTAATTAGTGAGGGTTTGGGGTGAGAGGCAGAGGGGTGGGAGGAGCGAGGATGGTCATTAGTTGAAAGTGAGAGTTGAGAGAGGGGTGGAGGGAGAGGTGTAGATAGGTAGAAGTAGAAGAGTAGATAGTAGGAGTAGAAAGTAGATAGTAGAAGACGAAATGCTGCCACCATCCATTCATGATCATTACATACGAGACAAGGAATGGAACTTGCCTGTATCACAAAATTCTCAAAAGATGTTATCATGAGTTCATTATTAGTATGTTCCCTCTGTACCATGTATCATTCTCCAAACATGTACTCATTAAATCATGAAACCAGTAATCACAGAGGCTTTCTCACCTCAACTCAAAATCTCTAGGGAACAAAATTAAACACAATTTAAATAATAAATTCATAATTATATTTCCCATGAAGTATCATCATTTAGCAATTCAATTAAAATGTTCCAGTTTAATATTTAAAGTGAGTCATCCTCCAAGAATCTGAGAACCCTACAACTTGACTGCCCCTGATCATCACACAACATATGTAAACACGACCAAGTCACCTTAATGTTCACTCACCGAGGACTGAGTCTAAGTTGAATAGAGAAGGGGGGGGGGGGGGTCTGTAGCTTGACAGAGACTGTCTCGCCCCTGCCGGCCGACAGCCTCCCTGGTAGGGACGTCTTCTCTCTCTCGTCTGCTGCTCTGTCTGTTAATGCTTTTTGCTCGATAGCTCTCCGAGTTTATATTGGGGAACCTAGTAGCTAACTCCGCCCACAAGTAGATAGCCTCCGGCACTACCAAGCCACTCCTTAAACGTCGGCATGTTTGAAGGCTACCCGGCTCCAATTATACGCTTAGCGGAAGCAAGGTGAAATTATCATGATCTGACCTCAGGTCACTTGGGGGTCATTAACGGATAGAGGTGTGAGATCTCAGGCAGACAACTGGCGCCTCTCAGATCCTTGTCTGTGACTCATGTACTCTATATATATTTTAAATAAACTAACTCAAACACTTTTACAGTGTTACACTGGGGCTCTACCCAAAAAATGGCATTTCCATAAATTCAATGCTGGTTTTCTGTGGGGAGCTAACTACCCAAAGAAAAAAAATAAATAAAGGACTTACCCAGGAAGCGGCTGCATTGCACAACTAACAACGAAAACGAGGTTCGGACACCGAGGAAGCAGCACATGAAACCAAGGCTAGGCCAGCCACCATGGGGCCAGAAGGAGAGCCCTGCCCTGATAGGACTCGAGCTGAGCCAGAACCCAAAGCAACAGCTGGACCGGAAGAAAGAGGGGAACACCCGGATGAATAGGAGCCCCGAACGAGCAGCACACGGTGTAATGACATTTTGCTTGTTTGCTTGTTTTTCTTTGTGGGAGTTCCTCGCCTCTGTTTGGTCTCAGGTTGCAATATTTCTACCAGGAGGGGTCTGTTTTGAAGTGCCTACCTTTCTGGGTGCTTAACCCTGGTCGATGGCAGACATGAATACTTTTATACATGAGTTTCATAGGCCATTGCTCCCTTCGCCTCTCTGAGGGGACCATGTTCTGGCTAGTGGTCCCCGGTAGGAATGACAACTCCATAGGACTGAAGCCCCATACTAATATTAGTTAATGTGAGTCCAATAACACCAGAGCCGACGGGGGCTTCCCCCCAGAAACTGTCATGGAAAATAAAGGCACAGTACAATGCAACAAAAATTCCATTAATGATGAATGTTTGTTGAAATTAATTCATTGCGATATGCAGAATGCTTTGTTGATTACCATCACAAAATCAGGAATATTGTTTAAAGATTTAGATGGTCACTCAATCCCCAGACAAGATTTGATATCATTTGATATTGTATGTCCAGTGGCCTTTACCACTGTGCTGAGCCAGCCGAGAAAACTCGGTCGATGGAAACTGCGCCAACTGAAAAAACACCTTTTGAATATTTCATACCCATTCAAAACGTGTGTGCGGTAGGTTGTGTACGAAATGGATTCTTGGGACCTCCTGTGAGAGCCAGCCATCTTGGAAAAAATTCCCAGAATGTCCTAGGGCTGCTGGCTGGATTAGTATTGAGTGAGCAACCATGAGTGGCACACGCGCCTCTGGCTCCCAAACACCTGTCTGACGCAATGTTGAAAGATTGTCGACTCTGTCGGTGAAATTCAGACCTTATTGTTTGTAGAACATAAGGGTCATGATATTGATGAAGCTAGGCACAATAAGTACCTAACACAAAGGTCGGATGCAAGTGATACAGCACTCACGAGGACGATAAAGCAAGCGTATCCAGTTGTAGCTCTGAGCACCACCATTGCCATCTCCAATTTTTATAGATGATACATAGATGAATCGTTTTTTGGGTTCAATTATAATGCATCTGATACAAGTAGCATAGATGAACAGTGTTAGAGGCTTCCATAGTGGTGTTTTCCATAGATATTTTCAAGAATAGCTGAATCTCTTCCTGAATGCACCTGGGTAATGGGTTGAACAAGTTGATAAATGTTCCCCCTTTCTTTTGTGGTGTAGTGGTACAGTACTCGGCTTTGCATCATGCAAGCGGAGATTCTAGTTTCAGCCAGGGCATTTGGAATTTTCAAGTACTGTATTTAAGGAATACAACCTTGAGGACCATTCAGATTGATCAATTTATCAAAATATATATATATGTCGTACCTAGTAGCCAGAACACACTTCTCGGCCTAATATGCAATGCCTGATTTGCCTAATAGGCTGAGTGACTTTCTTTATTTTCAATAAATTGTTTCCAGTTAGTTAATTTGAATTATTATTACTATATTATAACAAGAAAATAAGTTATTGACTTTGTTGAGTTAGTTTAGGTTAGGCTAAGATAGGTTAGGTTAGGTAAGGTTGGTTAGGTTCGGTTATATATTTACGTTAGTTTTAATTCAAATTCAAACAAATTAATGCATACATAATGAAATGGATAGCTTTATGATTTCACAAGAAAAAATTAGAAAAATATATAAATTCAGGAAAACTTGGCTTATTAGGCAAATCGGGCCTTGCATAGTAGGCCGAGTACTGTGTTCTGGCTACTAGGTACAACATATTATAGTATATATATATATACACATACAGTATATATATATATATTATATATGCAAACACGCTTGAATGGTCCCCAAGCATATATGCGACTGAAAACTCCACACCCCTGAAGTGACTCGAACCCAGACCACCAGGAGCACAATGCAACTGGGGTACATGGTACCTTAACTGCTTGACCATCAGTGACTGTACAAAAGATAATAGTTAAGGTACCATGTACCCCAGTTGCATTGTGTTCCTGGTGGTCTGGGTTCGAGTCACTTCTGGGGTGTGGAGCTTTTAGTCACATATATGCTTGGGGCCCATTCAAGCTTGTTTGCATTTGTATTGCTCACGTGGCCCCACAAAAATGAGTAATTTGATGAAATAACTATGCCCAAGATTACCTTCAAAGTGCCGTCGGGCCGATGGGGAATTAGCCTCGGCTACCATCGTCTTTTGTATGGTCACTGATGGTCATGAGATTAAGGTACCATGTGTCCCAGGTGCATTGTGCTCTTGGTGGTCTGAGTTCGAGTCACTTCTGGGGTGTGGAGTTTTCAGTTTATATATATATATATATATATATATATATATATATATATATATATATATATATATATATATATATATATATATTTATATATACTGTATATTTATATATACTGTATATATATGTGTATATATATTTATATATACTGTATATATATTGGTTCGGAAACCACTTGGTTTCCGAACTTTAGTTATCCGAAACTTCCAGTTTCCCGATTGGGGTTGGGGAGTCACGCTACACGAACTAAGTTCGGGTAGGAAGCAGTCCGCCAAGCCTCACACCGGCCGGGGTGTGAGTTACCCTGCACGAACCAAGAAGTTCGGGTGAGGAAACGGTCAGACAAGCATGGCGCTGGCCTGTGGTGGTGGGTGGGTGGGTGGGTGGGAGATGGTTTAGTTGGCCCACTGACCGTGTCGAGCACTACCTCTCTGGTGCCTGCCCTGTGACGTCACAGATTCATGGCCTATTATTCCCATTGTTTGAATTTGTCACAAGGCTGGAGTGTTCATTCTGTGACTTTGTTGGATATATCTGCACAATCAAGGAACATCCGTGCACCATGTCAGCTCCAAATGCCAGCCAGCATTGTGTCAGTCAAAGCATCAACAAGTGGGATACATAAAAGAAAGAGGTCAGTGATGACATTTAAGAAGATGAAATAATTAAGAAGGTGGAGAGCAGTGTCCCGAGAAGTGTCGTGTGCGCTGAATATGGCATTAGCAAAATTACTGTTTTTGATCTTCTTAAGGCTAAACCTATCATTTTTTACTATTTCTCTAAAACTGAAAGTTGTAAGGCAATACAAAGTAGAAAGGTAGTAAGTAAATCAAAGGTGGAGAGTGTTGATAACGCAGTGTGGGAGTGGTACAAACAGAGCCATGAGGTGACGAAAAAGCCAGTGGCAAATGATGTCACAAACAAATGTCAATTAAAGTCTTTTTTTTTTTCTTTGGCTTCCAAGAAAGCTCGCATTGCATCACCTGCACCTGACTCATCACAAACTGACCCAGTCAATCCAACAACTTCAGTCAACCCAACACCATCAACATCCACCACCACCTCTTCCATATGGAAGATGATAACTATGCTTTATCAACATCGATCATCAACATCAGTGGATCAGGACTTCACTTATTGGTGAGTACAAACAAAATACGGTTGCATTTATGCTATGAACCTGTCGATTTTTTCCTAGAGTTTATTCATAAATTTTTTGATAATTTTTTTTTTCATTTCTAATTTATTTTTTCCCTCCATTTCTCGTTTACGAACTTGCATGATAACCAACAGGTCTCATCCCCAAGGGGTTTGGAAACCAAGTGGTTTTCTGTGTGTGTGTGTATATGTATATATATCTATATATATATTATATATATATATATATATATATATATATATATATATATATATATATATATATATATATATATATACATATACATATACATATATGTCGTACCTAGTAGCCAGAACGCACTTCTCAGCCTACTATGCAAGGCCCGATTTGCCTAATAAGCCAAGTTTTCATGAATTAATGTTTTTTCGACTACCTAACTTTTTCGGCTACCTTACCTAACCTAACCTATAAAGATAGGTTAGGTTAGGTAGGGTTGGTTAGGTTCGCTCATATATCTACGTTAATTTTAACTCCAATAAAAAAAAATTGACCTCATACATAATGAAATGGGTAGCTTTATCATTTCATAAGGAAAAAAATAGAGAAAATATAATAATTCAGGAAAACTTGGCTTATTAGGCAAATCGGGCCTTGCATAGTAGGCTGAGAAGTGCCTTCTGGCTACTAGGTACGACATATTATATATATATATATATATATATATATATCTATATATATATATATATATATATATATATATATATATATATATATAACTGAAAACTCACACCCCACAAGTGACTCGAACCCATACTGCCAGAAGCACTGCAACTGATGTACAGGATCCCTTAACCACTCGACCAACACGACCCGACAAAAGAGGATGGTATCCAAGGCTAATTCCCCATCCCCCTGCCGGCACTCTGTTGGTAATCTTGGGCATGGTATTTTATCAAATCACCTCATTCTTTGGGGCACACATGAGGAACACAAATGCGAACAAGCCTGAACGGTCTCCAGGCATATATGCAACTGAACACTCACACCCCAGAAGTGACTCGAACCCATACTGCCAGAAGCACTGCAACTGGTGTACAGGATCCCTTAACCACTCGACCAACACGACCGGACAAAAGAGGATGGTAGCCGAGGCTAATTCCCCATCCCCCCCCCGGTACGCCATTGGTAATCTTGGGCATGGTATTTCATCAAATCACCTCATTCATTGATACAATACCATGCCCAAGATTACCAACAGAGTGCCGGTGGGGGGATGGGGAATTAGCCTCGGCTACTATCCTCTTTTGTCCGGTCGCATTGGTCGATTGGTTAAGGGATCCTGTACATCAGTTGCATCAGTTGTATATATGTTGAATATGACTGAAAGTCAATGATTAATAATTCTAACACGAATAAAAAACGGTCAACCTACTCATGAAAAACTCCCCAAACACCAAACACAACACCTTGAAGGAAACTAACATCGTCTATTACCTTCACATGCCCACTTGGGGAGTGTAAGCCCCAAAGAACTTAGTTTATAGGCAAGACAACAACGTCTCTTTCTAGGCGACTAACAATGCTCAAACAACAGGGCTCCATCAAGGAACATATAATCTCTTTTCGCAACCAGACCATCACCAGAGAAACGCATTTACACATTTAACACATAACTGTATTCTACCCACTTCATGACCCCGAACCAACATAGACGCAGCAAGAGAAAGCATGGGCCAATTGGCCTTCTGCAGTTACCTTCATTCTTATGTTTTCATACCCAATTTATACCAACCTCACCCAAAACATTTGTGTCACATCACCTCACCCAAAACCAATATAAGCATGTTGACCAAACCACACACTAGAAAGTGAAGGGACGACAACGTTTCGGTCCGTCCTGGACCATTCTCAAGTTGACCATTTACAATCGACTTGAGAATGGTCTAGGACGGACCGAAACGTCGTCGTCCCTTCACTTTCTAGTGAGTGGTTTGGTCAACATTTTTCAGCCATGTTATTGTGACTCCTTGCCTGCAAATGTAAGCATGATATATGTCATGTTTAAATAAGTCTTTGAGAATGTAAGAAAATCTTACCCTTTCGGTCATATTCAACATTATATGTTTACAAGAAAGCCTGCTAACAAAATATACAAATATATATATATATATATATATATATATATATATATATATATATATATATATATATATATATATATATATATATATATATATATATGTTGTACCTAGTAGCCTGAACGTCATACTTGGCCTACTATGCAAGGCCCGATTTGCCTAATAAGCCAAGTTTTCCTGAATTTATATATTTTTCAATATTTTTTTGTTATGAAATGATAAAGCTATCCATTTCATTATGTATGAGTTAATTGTTTTTAAATTTGAGTTAAAACTAACGTAGATCTATGACCGAACCTAACCAACCCTACCTAACCAACCCTACCTAACCTAACCTAACCTATCTTAACCTAACCTAAACTAATACAAGTCAATAATTGATGTTTTTAATATAATATAATAATAATAATTCAAATAAACTAATTGGAAACAATTTACTGAAAATAAAGAAAATCACTTGGCCTATTAGGCAAATTGGGCCTTGCATAGTAGGCCGAGAAGTGTGTTCTGGCTACTAGGTATGACATCTATATATATATATATATATATATATATATATATATATATATATATATATATATATATATATATATATATATATATATAATGGGAAGACGGGACACCACGAGTGTAGCTCTCATCCTGTAACTACACTTAGGTAATAACACACAAACCCATTCCTCATTTAAATATGCTTTTAAGACATTGATATTACTAGGCAAAATTCACCAATATTTCAACCATTACACTCTTTTAAGTTCAGCAAAACTTGTATTGAGCCGAATCCTAGGAATGATTTTCATGCACCTAATTTTCCAAATAAACTATTTTAGAGATGGACAAAATCCAACGAACGAACACTCTTCAGAAATGCTAGTTTTGGGTTACCAACTCACAGCCCATCCTGGATAAATGTTTATGTGACAGGCAATTAGCAGCTGAGGGTGAAGACTGAAGGGCAACTGTGAGGTGCTCTCATGACCAGTGTTACATAAACCTTTGGTAGGAAAGAAAAATAAATAAATAATATAGCACCATTTGCATCTGTAAAATTAAAATGTTAAGATATGTATGAATATGAATCCATGCTGATGTGCACACAAATGTATATATGTAGTGTATATGCAAGCATGCCACATGCACACACATGCAAGCATGCTACAAGCACACTCAAACATGCAAGCATGTCAAACATATATGAATATATGCATGTACGCTTACATATATACACGCATACACACAAAAAAATATTGTTAAGTTTTCTTTGCAAACAGAGCAGTAGACGGTTGAAACAAGTTAAGTGAGGTGGTGGTGGAGGCCAAAACCGTCAATAGTTTCAAAGCGTTATTTGACAGATTACTGAGAAGACGGGACATCACAAGCGTAGCTCTCATCCTGTAACTACACGTAAGTAATTACTAAACCCCAATTGCATATCAAATACACTCATTATACAGTATACTGTATATTAGGTCCAATGTTTTTCAAGACTTGTGGTACAAACTGATGCAATGTCACCACCTAAAACAATCGGAAACATGAAAATTTCACGCAGTCATTGTCATCAGTCAAGAACCTTCAGGTGTTGCGGCATGTCAGGAGCATCCAGATGAAACTCGATCGATTTTCCAAGGATATTAAATGAAGACTTACTTATAAAATGTTGCTAATCATAACATAAGAAAATGATTAAAGTAAATAATATAAAAGCAAAGACACAATACAGAATGATCCCATATTCAGGTCTCATAAAAGAAACAAAATTTAAATAGTTATCACCAATATGTAACTAATACAATCCTTAAAAGTTAAATACTGTACATATATATAAAAAAAAATCCACTTTACGTGTTTTTTTATTCCTCGGTTGTTTTTCAATAACCAATGATACATTTTTGTTTGTTATATGTATGTATACACACACACACACACACACATATATATATATATATATATATATATATATATATATATATATATACATATATATATATATATATATATATATATATATATATCATGGAGAGATAAGTACTGTACTATAAAATCACAATATTGTCCTTACATACAATAAATGTATTTTGCTCTAAAATAAAGAGAATAATAATAATGATGATCACGCTTTGTCTACTACAGTCTAGTAATGTTTATATATCATGTGTATCAAAACTAGTCTCTATACATGGGGTGAAAAAGGTAAGTTTTACATGGCAGTTGGGATAGAAAAACATTTAAGACCAAGTGAAGAATGAGAGGTAACATCTGGACATGGCACGAGACACAACAGGAAGAAACAAATGTATGACGGACAATGCAATAAGAGTAGAATATGGGTCAAAATGTTGAGATGAGAAGGCCGGCTATAGCAAGATCCTAAAACACAAGGCAGAATCAAGGATAGGAGGAAATGGCTCAAATATGATTGTTGTGACTCTTTTAAGAAGTTACACATGCAGTCATAGCACTGCTACTGAGTCTATTCTTCTTAATTAAAATATAGTACACTTGAAAGTCTTTGCAGCATCACGTGTATCTTGCTATTTATAACCTCTCCAGGCAAGTCTGGGCAAAATACATTGATGTAACATTGAATCAACATTGATAATGTTGGTTCTATGTGAATTTAATATTACTTGAATATATTTGCCCGCTGGGAAGACACACTTGCAGCCTTGGCATTTTGAGAGTGTATTAGCATGTCTTTGGCAAAATGTTGTAGTAGTAAATTGGCATATGATCTAATCTGTGAATTTAAATGCACTTTACATTACAATGGGATGATAATATTGACTTCTCACAAATAAAGAATTTCATAAAACTGTGTAATCACAACTTGTGTAATTTGTTAGAATGGTACCAGTCTTCCATGTAACTTTGCACATGGCTCTAATGGAAGTTAACGTAGGTTAAGAAGCAAGTCATATTACCAAATGCAGCAACACGTAAAGGATGACACAGTTGCTACACTGACACAAACACCAGTGGAGGCAGGAAAAGGTGTAATGCATGTGTGCTTGAGTTATGTTTGTAATGTGGTGTTTATATCTGTGCTGTTTGTGTCTGTGGTGTTTGTGTCTGTGGTCATGTGTTTGTGGAGTGTTTGTGGAGAGGTATAGTTGTACTGTATCACAACTACAGTGATACAGTAATGCTGGATATATATACAGCATGTGTGTGCACATGTACACACATACACATGCATGTGTGTATATTTATGTATGCAGATGCATGTATGTACACCCAATGTATGTACACCCATGCATGCACATGTGAAAGTGAATACATCTGGCAATAAACACAATTTCTAAACCTATCTAAAAACATGAGCATTAAAAAATGACCACTGTTATTTGCCTGGCACAGGCAACCTTTTAAAAAAAAAATTATACTTGAATCACAGAATAAAAGATCAAGTGGAGAGTGTATTTCCTCGTGGCATACAAATATCGAGGCTTCGTGACAAGTAACTAAGTCCTAGCTACTCTCTCCATAAGTCTTGTTCTCCTCCTAATATGCCCTCTAGGAGTCAATCTTAACCATTGCCAGAACAACAATTTTGAAAACCCTAAAAACACTTGGCTTATATTTTGTGCAAGAAATGCTAAGGCAATAAATTATAAACAAGGATATACAGTACTTTTCTGTAAAAATAAATAACTTTAACCACACTTTTGGTTAACAATTAAAATGCATTTTACCTTAATTACTGGCTTAATAATATAATAATTATATATTATGTAAACTTTAACAACCTAATATTTCATTTTCAGATCATTATTTCATATAACATAAAGGAAACCTGTCTTATGGAAACTTAACTAGGACTTTGAATTGCACATTCTCATCTCGTTACACATTTTACACAGCCTGGCCAAACAGTGTCACTAGTGAAGCACACATATTTATTATCTTATGACTGGCAGGAAACACAATGAAAGGTGGGTGACACCGTACAAAAATGGGAATTATTTCCAGTTTTCACTGACACTTGGCAAAAACCCAACCTTCTAGGAGACCCATGGTCTTCAGAGAAAGGCTTTGGCAAATTATAAATAGCAAATGGATCCTATCTACCAATTAGCTAGCCGGCAATTACAATGACTAACATCTGTGTTTTTACTTAAGTGATTTCAGGATCAGCAGCAGCAAATCTGCTGTAGTTTTCAATGCCAGAGTTTGTTTATTTTACTTAAAGGTCACTGAAGCCAAATAATGAATGCCTGTGCAAGTCTTCACTCCACTGTAAGTCTTATGAGACTACAGAGGGGCCTGGACACCACAATGGGGGGGGGGGGGGGCGGAAGAAAATGGTCACACTCTGACCTGAAGAGTAATTCCTCTCACGATGATAATAGTTGTAACTCAACCTTCCATTGATCTGGGGCAACTACTCTTTTCCCCAACCCCAGAGAAAACATCTGGAGGATTTTGTCCCATAAACCTCAGAGAATGACACAGCACCGACAATATCGTTGCCGCGACCTGCCCTCTGCGGGCTGTGGTGTCTGAGGGGCAAAGTACGCATGCACTTTGATATTCGGTAAGTGGCTCTGCAAAACAAAACAAAAGAGAGAGGATAAATTATGCACATTGATGTATTAACATGACTCATCCTAAAATATAATACAAGAACAATTTTAAGAAGACCCAACAATATTTGCATTACTGATATGAATTTTGTGTAAATCAGCAACTGGATGTAATGAAGTACCCTACTCTGGTGAGCCACTCAATGGCTTCCCGCTGAGCCTGCTAAGCCTTAGATAACACATCAGGCCTCTGAGGCCCACATGAGCACACTGGGAGACAGGACCAAAATCTTTTTTTTTTTTTAGATATATACAAGAGTTGTTACATTCTTGTACAGCCACTAGTACGCGTAGCGTTTCGGGCAGGTCCCTGGAATACGATCCCCGCCGCGAAGAATCATTGTTACAACCAAGTACCCATTTTACTGTTGAGTTAAACAGAGGCTACAGTTAAGGATTTGCACCCAGTAAATCCTCCCTGGCCAGGATACGAACCCATGACAAAGCGCTCGCGGAATGCCAGGCGAGTGTCTTACCACTACACCACGGAGACTGGTAAATCTGGCTCTCCCTATGAGACGAGAAGAATTTGGAGATCAGATATAAACATGGAAACAAGAAGAAACCACGACAGTATATGAATTATCAAAACGGTAAACTAATTGTAAGAAAATTAGTAAAACTGAGGAGAACAAGGCAAACAATCAAAGCCATGAGGTAAATATCACAGCATAATGTGCCTGATTGCCAATAGATACCATCAATGGCCAATTGGGACCCCTACATGCCAGCCACCTCATTCATCAATTGTCTGATCATAAACGCCCACCTACAACCCCCCACAGTGAAGAAGGGAACAAGGAGAGTACAATGAGCCACTGAGGGATACACCAGAAAAGTTCTTGTATTACATTCATTGCTTGATTTATGGAAATGTCTCTCAGTAGCTCTCCAAGCTTCTCCATGATAGATAGCATCTCACCAAAGGAGGACAGCTTTTCTAAAGAGAAATAAAGGATTAATAATAAAACAGAAAAGAATCAGCGTTGAATGTAATGAAACGCCATTTTCTGGGTGTGACCCGTAGGCTCCCCGGAGCTTACTAGGCCGATATGCTAATGTCAGACTTTGGCATCAGTTATGTATATGGAGTTCGGTTGAGAATAAAACCATGTAGACGAAGCTTGTTTCTCTTCAGCCTTCAATTATAACAGTGGCGACGAGGATTAAACATGTTTGGCAGAGAGCCTGGGTACAAGACGTGGTGTGAGGATCAAGTGAGAGCAGGGTACGTCATGTGGACGAGTGGACGCTTCGTATATCACAGTGTGCTACCACTGTAGCCATGGCTACGCCGCTCATTTCAATGGAGCCGTTAAACACTGCCAAGATCTCGTTGGACCTGTGGCTCAGCCTGCTGGAAGCAAATTTTCAGTACTGGGAGATTAAGGAGGATGCCAACAAAAAACCGGTACTCTTAGTTTCACTGGGTTCTGAAGCATATAGTGTTCTCGGAAATTTGTGTGCACCTGAACTACCCCACACTAGGTAATTACAGTAGGTAATTACACTTAGGTAATTACACGAAGACCTATGTAGACCTGATTGCCCTGCTTAAACGTCATTATGTGGTGAAACCTTCATATTACAGGAGTTTCATGGATCTCCAGAAGAGGACGAAAAAGCAACAGGAATCCGTACAGGATTTATACGCGGAATTGGAGGCTTTGGCTAACCACTGCAACTTCAGAGCACAGTTGGATGGCAGGGTTAGGGACCAGTTGTTCATGGCAGTGGAAAAGGAGAATTATTTCCCTAACATGGTGGCAGAATACTTAGATCTACAATCGATGACATCATGGACAATGCTCGAGAAGATATTGAACCTGGAAAGGGCTTTTGGAAGTAAGACTTCTACTCAGGAAATTATGGTCGGACAGGGCCAGACCAGATGTAAACACTGTGGATACAATCACATAAGTAGCAAGTGCAAGTTTAGTGCCTATATATGCAACTTTTGTAACAAGGAGGGACACTTGCAGAGAGTTGTAGGGAATATCTGAACAGGAACAGCAAGGCCTGGGAGAGGAGATGACAAGGGAATGCAGGAAGAAGAGGTAGTGGTACTGTGGTCAAGGCAGTAGAGGAAGGTAACTCGTCTGAAGAAGCTGCAGGTCAGGAAAGCAGACTATATTCGGTGAAAGAAAAGGTATGTTCAATGAAGTCACAAGTGGTGAATTTTTTAATTAATGGGAAGTTAGTTCCCTTGGAACTGGACACTGGTGCTGCAGTACCAACATTGGAGATTGGGCAGATACCTTGCAATTGAATGTAAAACTAGATAAAAAATCATTAAGTGCATTATGATAATGTACCGATTAAGGTCTATCGCAAGGTGTTGGCAAAAGTAGGTTATAATGGAAAAGAAACTATCCAGGATTTTTATGTAGTGGATTCACATAATCCTAGCCTATGTGGTAAGGATCTCATGAAAAAAGTGGGAATTTTCTTGGCGGGCCTAGATGAATTGTCGATAGTTAAAACAATTAAAAGTGCCGAACAAATGTTAGATAAATATTCAGTGGAGGCAGATCAGTCAATTAATAGCATGGTGGCAAAAATTCACCTGAAATGTGGGGCTTCACCTAAATTTTTCAAGGCAAGAACAGTGCCGTTTCATTACAAGCAATTGGTAGAATCAGCCCTGGAAAAGCATGTGGCAGAAGGCATCTTAGAGCCAATTACACATAGTGAGTGGGCAGCCCCAATTGTACCAGTGCTTGATACCTGCTTGATGGGGTTCTGAGAGTTCTTCTACTCCCCAAGCCCGGCCTGAGGCCAGGCTCGACGTGTGAGAGTTTGGTCCACCAGGCTGTTGCTTGGAGCGGCCCGCAGGCCCACATACCCACCACAACCCGGTTGGTCCGGCACTCCTTGGAGGAAACTATCTAGTTTGCTCTTGAAGATATCCACGGTTGTTCCGGCAATATTTCTTATAGTCGCTGGGAGAACGTTGAACAACCGCGGACCTCTGATGTTTATACAGTGTTCTCTGATTGTGCCTATGGCCCCTCTGCTCTTCACTAGTTCAATCTTGCATTTTCTTCCATATCGTTCACTCCAGTATGTTGTTATTTTACTGTGTAGATTTGGGACCTGGCCAAGTGTTGAAGGCAGATCAGAAATCCTTGAGAATCTGTGCAGACTTCAAGGAACTGATCAACCGTATACACTGTGAAAAGTACCCTTTACCTAAGATAGATGAGTTGTTGTCAGTGGTTTGCAAGGGGGCAATTTTTTCTAAGATTGACCTGAAAGATGCTTACTTGCAAATTCCTGTAGAGGAGGAGAGCCAGAAATTGTTAGTGATTAATACCCACAAGGGGTTATTTAAGTATAAAAGACTTCCTTTTGGACTCTTCTCGTCTCCAGCAATTTTTCAGAGATTCATGTCCCAGTTGTTAATAAACATTGAAGGTGTGGCTAGTTTTTTAGATGACATTATTGTACATGGGAAGAATGAGGAAGTGCTTGATGCTATATTAGAACAAGTTTTGAATCTCCTACAAGAGCACAATGTGAAGATTAATAAGGGTAAAACAACATTAAAGACCAAGGCCATTGAATACCTGGGGTACCATATTTCAGGTAAGGGCTTTACTCTTTCTCACAAAAATGTAGTGTCAATAGTAGATGCTCCAGCCCCAACTGATGTTGGGGAAGTACAGTCTTTTGTTGGGATGGTTACATATTTTTGTAAGTTCATGAAGAACTTTTCAACAAAATTATCACCATTGTATGAATTGTTGAAAAAAGGGGCTAGATTTAAGTGGGCAGCAAGAGAGGAAAATGCCTTCAGGAATATTAATTAACACTTTCGCCCACGAATGACGCAGCATTGGGTTGTTTTTTTATTAGACGGAGTTCCACGAACGAAGCAGCATTGCGTCGTTTTCAGCGGCAACTTTGGGAAGGGCGCGCCGCGGTTTTGGACATTATATGCATGTACTCTTGTAGGGAATTTCATTGCGAACACAATGATACCAAAATGAAAGACCTCGGACCAGAATTGAGATACGAAAGTTGAAGAGAGAATACCGTTTTATTGCTTTTATTAGCACTCACTAGGGTAACGCTCCATCACTTTCTCTGTTTGCTGTTGGAGGTACACCTGGCTTTTGGACTTTATATATGCATATAGTCCTGTAGGGAATTCTTTTGCGAACACAATGATACCAAAATGAAAGACCTAGGTCGAGAATTGAGATGTCCAAAATGAAGAGTGTACACATTTTCTTGCACTTGCGCACTCCCGGGTAACACGCTCTCACTTTCTCACCGGGCTTTTGGGCTTCGTATGCATTTAGTTCTGTAGAGAATTCTATTGCGAACACATTGATATCAATTTGAAAAACCTAGGACGAGAATTGAGATGATGAAGTAGAAAAGAGTATACACTTTTCAATATTACCACGCTCTCTAATGTAAAGAAAGGAGCCTTACAGGGCGCAGCGCTCTCTTTCTGGTAACCTTGGCCCACTTTCATCTTGTCGGCAGGGCATTATATGCATATACTCCTGTAGAGAATTTCATTGCAAACACAATGATACCAAAATGGAAGACCTAGGACCAGAATTGAGGTAGCAAAGTTGAAAGGAGTATACCATTACTCTTGATTAGCCCTCACGGGGGTAACGCACTGTCACTTTCTCTGTTTGCTGTGGGTGGTAAGCCAGGCTTTTGGAGTTTAGATGCATTTACACCTCTAGAGAATACTATTGTGAACACAATGATACCAAAATGAAAGACCTAAGACAAGAATTGAGGTGACCAAAGTGAAAAGAATGTACACATTTTATTGCTCTTGTGCGATCCCGGATAACTCGCTCTCACTTTCTCTGTTTGCTGCAAGTGGTAAGCCGGGCTTTTTGAGTTTATGTGCATTTACACCTCTAGATAATTCTATTGCGAGCACATTGATACCAAATTGATAAACCTATGACGAGAATTGAGGTGACAACGTTGAGAAGAGCATACACTTCTCAGTATTACCGCGCTCTCTAATGGAAGGCCTGGAGCTCTCTTCTGGGTAGCCGCGGTCTGCTTTCATTACGTCGGCAGGTGGAGTGCTCTACGTTTTTTGACATTATATGCATATACTCCTATTGGGAATTCTATTGTAAACACATTGATACCAAAATGAAAGACCTAGGACCAGAATTGAGGTGACCAAAGTGAAAAGAATGTACAAATTTTATTGCTCTTGTGCGATACCAGGTAACTTGCTCTCACTTTCTCTGTTTGATGTGGGTGGTAAGCCGGGCTTTTGGAGTTTATATGCCTTTACGCCTCTAGATAATTCTATTGCGAACACATTGATACCAAATTTAATGTCTTAGGACGAGAATTGAGGTGACAAAGTTGAAAAGAGTATACACTTTTCAGAATTACTGCGCTTTCCCTCGCCCTCCCGGGGAATGCGAATCCCCACCTGGGGTAGTGCGGCGCTTGTGGGCCCAAAGCAACAAAGTGTTAAGCAGGAATTAATCAATTCTCCAGTGCTCACTAATTTTACTGGTAGACTCCCGTTAACACTTTTGCCCGGTAACGATGCAGCATTGCGTCGTTTTTGTATCTGAAGCATTCCCGGTAATGACGCTGCATTGCGTCGTTTTCGGCGGCAAATTGGCAGCAGCTTTGGGAGGGGCGCACAGCGGTTTTGGATATTATATGCATATTATATGCATATACTCTTGTAGGGAATTTCATTGTGAATACATTGATACCAAAATGAAAGACCTAGGTCCAGAATTGAGGTAACAAAGTTGAAAACAGTATACCCATTTTATTAGCGCTCACTGGGATTATGCTCCGTCACTTTCTCTGTTTGCTGTGGGTGGTATGCCTGGCTTTTGGACTGTATATTTGCATATACTCCTGTAGGGAATCCTATTGCGAACACAATGTTACCAAAATGAAAGACCTAGGACGAGAATCGAGATGTCCAAAGTGAAGAAAGTGTGCACATTTTATTGCTCTTATGCGCTCCCAGGTAACGCACTCACTTTCTCTGTTTGTTGTGGATGGTACGCCAGACTTTTGGACTTTATATGTCTTTAGTCGTGTAGAGAATTCTATTGCAAACACAATGATACCAAATTGAAAAACCTAGAACGAGAAATGAGATGACAAAGTAGAAACGAGTATACACTTTTGCAGTACTGTAACCCCGCGATTATCCGGGATTCAAACATCCGGAAAACGCCCTGGTTGATACCTGGTTGATACCTGGTTGATGGGGTTCTGGGAGTTCTTCTACTCCCCAAGCCCGGCCCGAGGCCAGGCTCGACTTGTGAGAGTTTGGTCCACCAGGCTGTTGCTTGGAGCGGCCCGCAGGCCCACATACCCACCACAGCCCGGTTGGTCCGGCACTCCTTGGAGGAATAAATCTAGTTTCCTCTTGAAAATGTCCACGGTTGTTCCGGCAATATTTCTTATGCTTGCTGGGAGGACGTTGAACAACCGCGGACCTCTGATGTTTATACAGTGTTCTCTGATTGTGCCTATGGCACCTCTGCTCTTCATTGGTTCTATTCTACATTTTCTTCCATGTCGTTCACTCCAGTACGTTGTTATTTTACTGTGTAGATTTGGTACTTGGCCCTCCAGTATCTTCCAGGTGTATATTATTTGATATCTCTCTCGTCTTCTTTCTAGTGAGTACATTTGGAGGGCTTTGAGACGATCCCAATAATTTAGGTGCTTTATTGCGTCTATGCGTGCCGTATATGTTCTCTGTATTCCCTCTATTTCAGCAATCTCTCCTGCTTTGAAGGGGGAAGTGAGTACTGAGCAGTACTCAAGACGGGACAACACCAGTGCCTTGAAGAGTACAACCATTGTGATGGGATCCCTGGATTTGAAAGTTCTCGTAATCCATCCTATCATTTTTCTGGCTGTCGCAATATTTGCTTGGTTATGCTCCTTAAACGTTAGGTCGTCAGACATTATTATTCCCAAATCCTTTACATGCTGTTTTCCTACTATGGGTACATTTGATTGTGTTTTGTACTCTGTATTATGTTTAAGGTCCTCATTTTTACCGTACCTGAGTACCTGGAATTTATCACTGTTAAACATCATGTTATTTTCTGATGCCCAGTCGAAAACTTTATTAATATCAGCTTGAAGTTTTTCAATGTCCTCAGCCGAGGTAATTTTCATACTGATTTTTGTGTCATCTGCAAAGGATGATACGAAGCTGTGACTTGTATTTTTGTCTATATCTGATATGAGAATAAGGAAAAGCAGTGGTGCAAGGACTGTACCCTGAGGTACAGAGCTTTTCACTGCACTTGGACTAGATTTTATATGGTTGACAGTTACTCGCTGAGTCCTGTTTGACAGAAAACTGAGTATCCAGCGTCCTACTTTACCGGTTATTCCCATTGACTTCATTTTGTGTGCTATCACGCCATGGTCACATTTATCGAAGGCCTTTGCGAAGTCCGTGTATATCACATCAGCATTCTGTTTCTCTTCTAATGCCTCAGTGACTTTGTCGTAGTGCTCAAGTAGCTGTGAGAGGCACGATCTTCCCGCTCGAAATCCATGTTGGCCTGGGTTATGAAGGTCATTGGTCTCCATGAAATTGGTGACCTGACTCCTAATCACTCTCTCAAATACTTTTATGATGTGCGATGTTAGTGCAACTGGTCTATAATTTTTTGCCAATGCTTTGCTCCCTCCCTTGTGTAGAGGGGCTATGTCTGCTACTTTAAGTGCATCTGGTATCTCCCCCGTGTCCAAGCTCTTCCTCCACACTATACTGAGTGCCTGTGCTACCGGCACTTTGCATTTCTTTATAAATATTGAATTCCATGAGTCTGGACCTAGGGCCGAGTGCATGGGCATGTTTTCAATTTCTTTTTCAAAATTTAGTGCGCTCGTGTTTATATCAGTTATATTTACCGGGGTTTGAATATCCCGCATAAAGAAATTGTCTTGATCTTCCACCTTCATGTTGTTTATTGGAGTGCTAAACATGTCCTCATACTGCTTTTTTAGGATTTCACTAATTTCTTTGTCATCCTCCGTGTATGAACCTTCACTTGTACGAATAGGTCCAATACTGGCAGTGGTTTTTGCTTTTGATTTCGCATATGAGAAGAAATATTTTGGATTTTTCTTTATTTCCTGAATTGCTTTCTGTTCTAACTGCCTTTCTTCAGTTTCATATGAGTGTTTCAATTTCCGCTCGATTTCTTCAATCTCCCTATTTAAATTATTCCTTCTTTGACGGGAAATTCGTGTCTGCATAAGCAGTTCCGTTATTTTTTTCCTGCGTTTATAGTGTCGTCTGCGTTCTCTTTCTACGTTAGATCTCTTTCTGGCTTTCCTCAAAGGAACATGTTTCAGACAGACTTGATACGCTTCTGAAGTAAGTTTTTCTATTCCTTCTGTAGGACTTGTATTATTTAGAACAGTTCCCCATGGAATGTTTGTAAGTTCCCTGTTTATTATCTCCCAATCTATCCTTTTATTATTAAAATTGAATTTACTGAATAGCCCCTCTCGCTTTATCAACGTTTTAAGTCTATTCTGAGTATTGATGGTCGTTTGCACTTCAATGAGTTTGTGATCTGAGTATGTGGTATCTGATATCGTAATGTCTCTGATAATGTCTTCATTGTTCGTAAAGACCAGATCTAGAATATTTTCATTTCTCGTTGGCTCCGATATCTGCTGATTGAGTGAAAATTTGTCACAGAATCTAAGTAGTTCTCTAATCTGTGGTTGGTTAGGTCCTGATAGATTTCCTGGTATAATATTATTGTTTGCTATTTTCCACCTGAGACTAGGCAAGTTGAAGTCACCTAGGAAGATAATATCAGGCATCGGGTTCTCCAAATTATCAAGACTATTCTCTATTTTGTTTATCTGTTCTGTGAATTCCTCAGCCGTTGCATCTGGCGGTTTGTATATTAGTATAATCACTAAATTTATTTTCTCTATGTTTAATCCCAGTACCTCTACCACCTCATTTGTAACGTTTAGGAGCTCCGAGCATACAAGGTCTTCCCTAATATACAGACCCACTCCTCCATGTGACCTAATTTTCCTATCACACCTGTATAGGTTATATCCTAGAATCCAGATCTCACTGTCCAACAATTCCCCTGCATGGGTTTCTGTGAAAGCTCCAAATACTGCATTTGACTCCGTGAGGAGGCCATTTATGAACTGTACTTTGTTGTTTGTTCTTGTTTTCAGTCCTTGTATGTTGGCAAAGATGAATGAGGTTACTCTATTAGTGATAGTTTGAATGGGAGACTTTTTCGGCACGTCCATTAATCGTGGACATAATGAGTTTGTTCTGACCAGTACTGATTGTTGTAGGGCAGTTTTCTGTCGTAGTTGTAGTTCCCTTTCGGTGGGTAGTTGTATCTGTAATTCTGGAATGCCAGTGGATCTGGCATCCAGTTCCATACACTCTCCATGCTGCTCCTTTTGAATTCTCTGCCGGTCTGGTATAAAAAATTTATAGAGTTTCCTCCAAATTCATTATCCTGCTTGCCACTCTTTATGTAGCGTTCCGTGCCTTTCACGTGAAAGTGTGGGCAGCTAAGGTCATAGCATTTTCTGTCCTCCAGTGAGGTTTGGCACATGTCAGGATGGAAAAACCTACATATTGATCCAAATCGACACTCACCTTTCCTAAGCATATTTAAACATTTTTTGGGATGTTGGTAACTGCATTCTAATCCTTTCTTATTACCAGCATATCTATGTCTGCATATGCCCTTTGCATAAAATTTGCATAAGTCTGTCCTTCTGTTCTGAATTGCTCTATCGAGAACCGTCGTGGTGTCTGTACCTATCGAGCTGTCAGTGCTGTCTGGTACACTTTCTAGTTTACTGTCATCTACATCCTGGCCTACTGAGTCAGAGTTTGCAACTTCCTGAGTTTCAGCCTCAGTTTCATCCCTGACTATAGCCTCCGCCCCTTGTATATTAGAATTGTTGTTCCTTTCCCACTCCTTCTGGATGGCTGGTAGGCTTCCAATGAATGATGTTTTCCGTTCATGCGTCATGTTATCTAGAAGGTTTTTTAGGATATTCCAAGCTGGCAGGTCATTTTTACACACCCAGATCAAGTGGCCATCTCTCAGTGCCGTAGTGTTACTCACTCCTGTACAAGCTGAATGGAATCTAGTCTTACAGATATAACATTCAATTCCCGTTACCTTCGTCTTTAAGGAGTTGTTACAGTGGCCACAAATTTGTTTATTTACTCCCATATTGCCTTGTTTTGTTGTATATATCTATATATTTATAATATTATATGTATATTGTATATTTGTAACAATATATATGTATATATATTTATATGTTTAATATTATAATATTATATGTATATCGTATATTTGTAATATTATGTGTGTTATTTTGTTCAAACTTTATGGCAGGTACTTAGCGTAGGTAGCGAGGCTGGTCCCCCGGTCAGTACAGGTGACCTCTTGTGGCCCAGGTTGATGTCACCAGTTTCCAGTTACCCGATTTATAACCACTGATGCCGCCTCTGGCCACTATTTTATATTTCTAGTGTTCTATATTTATAATATTCACTTCCAACTTATATGTTGTTGTG
Source organism: Procambarus clarkii (assembly GCF_040958095.1). NCBI lineage: Eukaryota > Metazoa > Arthropoda > Malacostraca > Decapoda > Cambaridae > Procambarus > Procambarus clarkii. The sequence continues at coordinate 38,474,330 of NC_091189.1, forward strand.
ATACCCGTTCCACATCACTGTTCCACGAATCACCGTTCACTATTTTTTTTTTGTTTCGTTTTTTTTATCCTAATACACGCATGTACACAAAGCCTCGTTCACTGGCTCACATGTGGTCTCCCGTTTATTCTCTATTTAACACAAAGTTCTATTGTTAATGACTATTTTCAATTTTCCAGCGGTCACTATGCACTTTGTTATGTCTGTAATCAGTAATCCACGGCAGTAGTCCTACGAATCCCTGTTAATGTCACGATTTTAACGGAGCGCGCACGGTACGTCTACCCCCTCCCTCGACCTCGACTCGACGTCGAGACTATGTCCCTTATACGGCCAAAATCATGATCAGATAAAGTTATCACAATATCCGGCCAAAATGGCCACAGGAACCGGATAAAAGCTGGTTTGGCCGGATGAAAATACGGCCATACCGTATTAATCCCGTCTGTGGCTCTAGACGCATGGTGGAGGAGGGGGGTGGGGTGGGTGGGTGGTGTTGGGAGGGTGGGAGGGGTGCGTCAGGAGGGACTACCTGGGTACAGGAATTACCATTAATTTTAGAACAATTAATCATAGCCAAAAACAAATAAAATAACTACTAGTAATTATGTAATAACAAATAAATAAGTTTCCTAAAAGCATTGTGCACAGGCTGAAGTTTCCTTCAAAAATATTGTGAATTTTTTTCCTCCTGGCGGCCTACGTAACGCGCTATGGCTGCCCCAAGTGGACCTGTCCAACACTGGTCAACCCATGTGCGTCCGTCCCTCGTGTTATACACAGTGCTGCGCCATTAGTGAAATATTTTTTTAAATAACTTTTTTATTTTCATAGTAACTTTGAACATTTTTGGCCAAGACTATGTCTGGTAGCAGCATCAATCGTTCTGGAGGTGTTAAGAGGAAGAAAGTTGTCCTAACAATAAAAGACAAGTCACAGTTATACACCTCAACCAGTGCGGCCTCACAGTGTTGCGCCATTAGTGAAATATTTTTTTAAATAACTTTCTTAATTTTCATAGTAATTTTGAACATTTTTGGCCAAGAATATGTCTGGTAGCAGCATCAATCGTTCTGGAAGTGTTAAGAGGAAGAAGATTGTCCTAGCAATTAAAGACAAGTTACGTGTTGTTCAAACAGTGAGGCGTCACAGGCAGCCAAGCGCCCTCAACAAGTGAGGCGCCACAGGCAAGCCAAGCTCCTTCAACAAGTGAGGCATTATAGGCAAGCCAAGCGCTTTCAACAAGTGATGCGCCACAGGCAAGCCAAGCGCTTTCAACAAGTGAGGCGCAAGCAAGCGCCTTTAACAAGTGAGGCGTCACAGGCAAGCCAAGCGCCTTCAACAAGTGAGGGCATGCAAGCGCTTCAACAAGTGAGGTGCAAGCAAGCACCTTCAACAAGTGAGGCCTCACAGGCAACCCAAATGCCCTCAACCAGTGAGGCTTCAGCAGCTGGCAGTCAAAACTAACTTAGCTTAACACTTTCGCGCTATCTGGACGCGCCGGCGCGTTCGGTTTCGTCTAACGTAAACGCATAGTGGACATAAAGTTATGTCTACTTTTAAAATATTTGTATAAAATTCAATTTTTATCCGATTTACTTTGGGTTTGTTTCAAACTGCGCGCTATGAGGCTCTCTTTCTCACCACTAGGCTGCATGGTACAATAAGTTCATGAAAGGTGTGGATAACTTCGATCAAATGGTATTTTGTCCCAAACGGGTTGCAGGTGGGTGACTTTAGCCGTTTATACTGGTAATTCTTCCCCCATATCATGTATTATATGCATATGTCTGTTTAGGGAATTTTATTCCGATCAATATACAACCAAAAATAACTGTGTGCAACAAGTATAATTTTGACAAACATAACAAAAGTAAAAATATTTCGTGTGTGTTTGACGCTCACTGATATGTTCCAGCGTTTTTTATATTTGTTGCTATTCTAACTTACGCTTTGTTGATATTTTTAACCTATGGGCACATAGAACATTCTATTGCGAACACATTGACATAAAAATGAATGACGTACATAGAAAATTAATGTCATGAGAGTGAAATAAGTATAAACTTTCAAAGCGCCGTGCATCGTCCCGTCACCGATACCGGGTAACAATTTCACCACTTCCCACACTCTTGCGGGCAGGCTGCATCATTATTCTACGCTTATATTCATATCACCGTGTTGGGAATTTCATTGCGAGTCCATTGATACCAAAATTAACGCTGTAGAACAAGTGTGGAGGTGATTACAATCCCAAGAGTAAAAACATTTTGTTGCTGATGGGCGCTCACGGCGAGTCATCTACGTAGTTATTTATTTGGTGCTGGTATCCCTATATGTTTCGTGACTTATTTTACTAATGTTCTTCTAGAAAATTTTATTGCGAACACGTTGGTACCAAAATGAAATACGTAGCATGAGAACTAAGGTCAGAAGAGTAAAAAGAGTATACACATTTTTGTTTTTACGCTTAAGCGATAAAAACGCAGCGCGCACATTCGGTTGGCTGAGTGACCTTTGCGGAGAGCGCGAAAGTGTTAATGAACTGTACAGTAATTTTAAGTGTTAATTTTAGTGTTGTGTTAGTATAGGTTACGTAAATTGTTAAGAATTTTTAACTTCAAGATGTGTGGCATCAATCAAGAAGACGAACACCAACAAGGTAAGTTGAGGTTTCTAGTTGAATATTTAATAATTGTATGTGGCAAGGCAATTCAAATTATGTTGTTTGTAGTATAAAAATAGTTGGAAATGGTCACTTTTGGACTCGTAGGTGAAAAAGTACCATTATCCGAAAAATGTGATAATCCGGCTGGGGGTCCTTCCCATATAGTCCGGATGATCGAGTGGAGACAGTATTACCTCGATCTCTAACGTAATGAGAGGCGCCTTGGGATGGCGCAGTGCTCTCTTTCCGGGTCACATTCATCACATCAGCGGGTGGAGCGTGCTGCGTTTTTTTACTTCATATGCATATGCTCTTGATGGGAATTCTATTGCGAACACAATGATACCAAAATGAAAGCCCTAGGACAGGAATTGAGGTGACAAACGTGAAATGAGTGTACACATTTTATCGCTCTTATGCGCTCCCGGGTAACACGCACTCACTTTCTCTGTTTGTTGTGGATGGTACACCAGGCTTTTGGAGTTTATATGTCTTTAGTCGTGTAGAGAATTCTATTGCAAACACAATGATACCAAATTGAAAAACCCAGGACGAGAATTGAGGTGACAAAGTTGAAGAGAGTATACACTTTTCAGAATTACCGTGCGCTCCCGTGAAACGCTGGGACCCATTCCGCCTAGTTGAGGGCTGGTGGGCTGGGGCCCAATGCGCCTAGTTGAGAGCTGGCGGGCTGGGGCCGCCAAAGTGTTAAAACTAGAGGTAGATGCTTCCCCAGTAGGAGTGGGTTGTGTATTATTACAGGAAGCAGATGGTCAGGATAAAGTAGTATACAATGGGGCCTCGATTTACGATGCTAATCCATTCCCAGAGACGGACCGTAACTTGAAATATCATAAGTCGAAGCGATTTTTCCCATAAGAAATAAAGGGATTTGAATTAATCCGTTCCCCCACCCTCCAAAATATTAACATACAATTACATTTTATACTGAATACAATGTTTTTTCTAACTACAATACAGTACCTAAGTTGATCTTACCTTTATGGAGGACTCTTGATGGCATATGGAAGACGGTGATGAGGGGGGAGGAGGAGAGTTGTTACTGTTTGGAAGGGGAGTCCCCTTCCATTATAACATCAGGCAGTGAGGACCTTTCTGGTGTGCACTCCCTGGCACGTTTTGCCTGCATACCACTAGGACCTGGTTGTGGTTCAGTGCTTGTTTGTCTCACTACAAATTTGTCAAGAGACATTTGTTTTTCCCTTCATTTTAACATTTGCCTGTAATGATGCATCACAGTGTCATTGAATAGGTTAAGGCAACAGCCTACTACAGCTTGATTTGGGTGAGTCGTTTCAGGAAAAGTTTGCAATTTTTCCCATGCTGCACACATTTTCTTAATTGTTGAAGAAAAGAAATTCTGTACTCTTGTTTCTGCTCTATGGTCATCCTTACATGGGTTTTCATATGTTGAGCCTTACCACTGACTTTCCTAGGACTCATGGCGTGATATATAATAATTACTTTAATGTTCAAAATGCAAAAAATCACCACAAACGCGCAATTTCTTATAGGTGCGATTGTCACTAAGCGGGCAGCTGTAGTAAACTGAGGCAGGTCGGACCGCGTGACCGGGAACCACGAGCTCAGTCGACCCGAACGTGTACCAACAAATATCGGAAGTCGACGACACCATCTGATGTCGAGTCGCATTTTTCGATCAAATTTACATCGTAACTCGAAATTATCGTAAGTTGGGGCAATCATAAGTCGAGGTGCCACTGTATTTTGCTAGCAAGAAATTATCTCCTGTGGAACAGAATTATTCTCAGATAGATAAAGAAGCCTTAGCCTTGGTATATGGTGTAAAAAACCAGCGTTGAATGTAATGAAACGCCATTTTCTGGGTGAGACCCGGAGGCTCCCCGGAGCTTTACCGGCTGATATGCTAATGTCAGACTTTGGCATCAGTCATGTGTATGGAGTTCTAGGGCCTACCGGGGACCACGAGCCAGAACCTGGCCCCCTCAGAGAGGCAAGGGGAGCAATGGCCTATAGAAACCCCCGTGTGGTTGGAAGCATTCTATGTCTGCCATCGACCGGGTCAAGCATCCAGAAAGGTAAGCATTCCAAAACAAACCCCTATTCTGGTGAAAATTGCTACCTAAGCCGAACTAGTGAATAGAACTCTTCAACAGAAAACAAGGAAACTAGTATGACGTCATACGTCACCGCGCCGCTGTCTGCGCAGCTCCCCCCTCCCCGGGAGGGGGAAGGGGGAGCCCCAGACCTCCCACGCCGGCTATCCACCCATCAGTTCTGAGGCTGGATGTCAAAACACGCGAAAAACATCTCACCCAGAAAATGGCGTTTCATTACATTCAACGCTGGTTTTCTGGGGGGAGCCCCGTCGGCTCCCCGGAGCTAACTACCCACAGAGGAAGGTCAAAGGGACAAAACCGGGAGGCGGACACCACGCACCCCCCAAGGAGGCGAGACAACCGGCAGCAAACGCCAACCCAAGGCGCCACAGCCCCGAAAATCCCGGGAACAACACGAGAACCACGAGCAGCAAGGCCCCTGCACGAACACCAAAAATCCATGCCCGAAAGACTGCAAGGCCACGTCGCCCAGACGGCAGCGAGAGCAGCGAAGCCACGAACGCCACAGGCATGAGGGAAGAACACAGGCAGCTTAGCCGCAAGAACACGGCTGACCACCCGGGACACCATCACCCGCGAACCGGGAAGAACAGAACCGGATCAACGCAAAACGCGCTCCGGACCCAAACGCCGTGGCACGCAAACAACAGCGGAGGGCCGCCACTGAACACAAAAACGACACACCCCCGGCCCGACCAACGAAGCACCAACAAACCCTGGACCCCTCCAGAATGCAGCAGCCCCACCCCGCGCCAGAAAAGATGGAGACTGCTGCCATCAAACAACCAAAACGCTAAAACCGAAGGAGCAAGAAAACTCAGCGAACCTACCCCCAGAGGCAAAGGCCCAAAGGAAAGAGCCGACGAAAAAACACACCGGAACCGAAGGGGCACTACCAACCGAGGAGAAGACAGAGCACGCTGACCAGAGACCAGGATGGTGCAAGCGGCGCACGAACAGGCCGGAGGTGAAATGACGCACAAGACAGCTGACTAACGGTGCAGAAGCAACACCAAGACCGAAAGCAAGCTGAAGCGGCTCCGCCTGCGCCGCACGAAAAGAGGCGACAGTATGTGGCAAGACGACGGCCCCCAACCCCCACTAGAAAACCAAGCCGAGAGTAAACCAAGCTAACAAGAGGAACCACCTAAGAAGGGACAGGAAAAGGAAGGACCGCCAAAATACCCCATACTGCCGCCAAGAGAAGCACGCAGGTGGGACACCTACCACGAAGCCACCCGACCACCAACCGGAGGCAAGACCACGAGGTAGAACATAAGCAGCCCCGACAAGGCCCTCCCGAGCCCAGGAAAAAGGCGGAGCCGCGAGAAGATCTCGGGCGCGACCACCGAAACCCAGGCGGCACAAGGAGATGGAACGTCTGCCGAACAGAAAAACTCCCCGAAGCATGCAAGCCCGCCAGGAGTTCAGAAACGACGGGTCCGACGCGAGACATCGCAAGAACCCCCCCCCCCAAAAAAAAAAAACAACAACCGGCAGGGCAAGCTAGGAAAACCAAAGAAGGCGGAAGGGTCGCCGCCAGAACAGGACCCGAACCAAGGGGCACGAACAACTGCAACAGACCGAGACAAAGAAGCACATCACAGGACACAGGCTGACCAACGCCTAAGAACACACGCAGAACATCCCTGCTGCAGAGGAGGCAGGAAGAAAGAGCAGAAGCACAAAAAAAAAACAAAAAAACAGGAGAACAACCAGGGGTGAACAATCAGGCAGGGACAAAAACCCCACGCAATCCCCAGGCACAAAACGGCAGCAAAGTGCCACTCCACAACCGGACACAGGAACAAGGACACGCCACCGTGAAACACGGTACCAATGCACACGTGCAGCAGCAGCAACAGGCACCACTGCAACATGCAACATGTAAATAGCAACTCCCCTCTGCAAAGGCAGAGAACGGAGCAGGCAGACCCCAGACAGGGCCAACGGAGACACGACAAAACCCTGCAGGCCCAGAAACCTGCACCAGGCGACCGACGGCGGAGAAACCCCGCTCGATACCTGCTGGATGAGGTACTGGGAGCTCTGTTATACCTCAAGCCCGGCCCAAGGTCAGGCCAGACCGGCCAGAGGATGGCCCACCAGGCAGCTGCTAGGAGCAGTCCACCGGCCCACATACCCCCACAACCAGGACGGGCCGGAACTGCCATACGAAAACAGGCCAGTGCGCCCTGGAAGTCCACGGACGAACCAGCAAGAAGGCTTATGCTCGCAAGTAGGTCGTGTAACAAGCACAGACCACTGATGGTAATACAGTGTTCCCCAAAAGTGCCAATAGCACCACTGCACTCCACTGGTACTATCCCGCAAGTTCTACCAGATAGGCGGGACCCAAGAGCCAGAGCTCAAATCCTGCAAGCACAGCCAGAAGCCTCACCAGGTGAGTACAGAACCAACCCTACAACCCCCACACCTCACAACATGAAAAAAGGAGGGTCCCCTGAATGACTCCAGCATGGGTTGGACATGCACATGAGGGGGACAGGAAGGGGTGATAAAGGGACAGTCACTGGTGTGCGAACGGTCTCAGTCGTACAAAAATATACCTAAATAAAGACAGGTATATAAACACCGCCGCATCCAGCGCCCGGCCAAAAGACGCCAGACCGCAGAAACTCACCTGGCGAATGGTGGCTCGAACTTGACACGACTCAACCGTGCCCAGAAGAACTTGGGAGCACCGCCAGGTGAAGACGCCAGAGCCGGACCCTGCCGGACCCGCAGGAGAACAGGGAGAGGCGAAGGAGGCGGTCCACACCCATGACACAGGGAAAACCGCGGTGTCCTCCCCACAACTGGGAACCAGGACACCCCCGGCGCGAAGGGGCACATACCGCAGCCAGGGAGAAGAACGAGAGGCGAAGCACTGTAGCAAAAAGGGCGCAAAACCCCAGCACTGAAACACCGCCCAGACCAAAACAAACTCCACGGCGCATGCGCATAACACGCTGGCCGAATCGCACACCCTCCCTGCGGGAAGGCGCCAGCCAGGACTATTGCACGAGAAAAGGAGCCAAAAGAGGAAGCAGGAACAATAAAACCGGCCAAAGAAGCAAAGAGCCCCCCCAAAAAAAAAAAAAAAAAAAAAAAAAAAAAAAAAAAAAAAGAACCCAACCGGGCGACAAGTAGCCCAACCGGGCGACAAGTAGCCCAACCGGGCGACAAGTAGCCCAACCGGGCGACAAGTAGCCCAACCGGGCGACAAGTAGCCCAACCGGGCGACAAGTAGCCCAACAGGGCGACAAGTAGCCCAACAGGGCGACAAGTAGCCCAACAGGGCGACAAGTAGCCCAACAGGGCGACAAGTAGCCCAACAGGGCGACAAGTAGCCCAACAGGGCGACAAGTAGCCCAACAGGGCGACAAGTACTAGGAGCCGACAGACGTTCCAATAATGCGGGAAGTAGCGAAAAACCTTCCCGTACCCTCGAGAACACAGAAGCCAACACTAGTCCCGAAGGCACACGAAGGCGCAGGCGCACCCGAGATCAGAAGTCACGCAGAACCCCATCGAACGGGGAAACATGACAAAAACACCGTCCCAAAAAGCGGGGGGGAGGAAACATCCACCCACAGGACGGAACCAACCGACTCAAAGGCCAAGGAACCGAGCCCGGGGAGGGGCCGACGTCCAACAGCACGTACGGCGAGTGGGGAGGAAAGACTCCACTCCGCGTAACCACAAGCCCCGCCTAGAGGGGGATAAAAACCCCCACGGGGTCTAACGGGGCCAAGGCCCCCCCCAAGTCAGCCCCTCCCCAGCCCCGGGAACCTACACGACAGGCCCCGGGGCCGAGCCGTTCCCCCAAAGCCCCGGCCGTACCAGAAAACCGGGGCAGCCGTGAAAACACTAAGGAAGGGAGCCCACTGGCAGACTCATACAACACGGCTGGAGGAACAGGCCCAAATGCCCCCGTCACCACCCCGGAAGGGGAATTCCCCGAGACTGCCCGAGTCTCAACACCACCAAACACCCCGCCCTGAACCTACAGACGGTAAGGAACCGGATGCAGGCAGGAAGGGTGAACCAGGGGAAAGACAAGGGGGCGTGGATGGAACCGAAGCAACCAACACCCCCAAGTCCCAAAACGAACTACAACAGGGCAGCCCCGGGGCTCCCGGGAAGGAAACCACGAGAACGTTGCCACCACCAAGCCTCAAGTGCAACGCCCCTGCTGCCCGCACCCGCTTTGTTAGCACAACTGGGTAACCGAGCCACAACGAGCAACCAAACTCGCAGGACACCGGGTCGAAGGTGTCACCGACCCCACAGGCAGCAGACGGAGGCAAAACAGAGAGTCACCCAGAGACAAAAGGTGAGAGCAACCCTCAAACTCGCTGGAAGCGAGGGGGGGGCTCTGGGGTCACATCCATCGGACCCGCGCGCCCCCAGGGGTTTCCCAGGGTCCCGAGCGTTTACTTTAAGAGGACTCGCGCTCAGGTAATCCCAGGCAGGGTACTGCTAACCGGCACCCAAGCTACCAAACAACTTTCTAAGAGCTGAACCCCCGGGACGTGTACACTCACGGGGACCTAGCAGGGGGTACCACCAGAAATACTCAGAACACAAGGGACACCAGGGGCAAGAACGAAGGCAGACCCCCCCACCAGGTATATAAACAAAAGAAAAAGAAAACCCCGCAAGAGGACAGCGTACCCAAGCGGAACAGAGCCGGCCGCTATGATTGGTAAAGACAAGCTGCACAGTACCCCGCGCCCCACCAGTGCAAACACTGCCCCTTACTCTAAGGCGAACAAGGGAGACAGAACACCCGAGCACACAAAGAGCGGCCGAAAACCAAGCAGTAAACGGCCAAGCAGGGGCAGGACCCAAGGAACTTGTGGAAGGTGGCCCCAAGCCCCAAGGGCAGTACTTACAGGGCACCTAGGGAAGGGAACCCTAGGCGCATGCAGCCCGAGTACTGAAGAATCACTCCCGGCTCACGCACCACCTAGAAAACAGACACCACACTCTAGGTACAGTGCTGAAACAACCACTGGAGCCGGAGCACATAACCATTGCCTATAGCATCAGCCGAAGAACTGATGGGTGGATAGCCGGCGTGGGAGGTCTGGGGCTCCCCCTTCCCCCTCCCGGGGAGAGGGGAGCTGCGCAGACAGCGGCGCGGTGACGTATGACATCATACTAGTTTCCTTGCTTTCTGTTGAAGAGTTCTATTCACTAGTTCGGCTTAGGTAGCAATTTTCACCAGAATAGGGGTTTGTTTTGGAATGCTTACCTTTCTGGATGCTTGACCCGGTCGATGGCAGACATAGAATGCTTCCAACCACACGGGGGTTTCTATAGGCCATTGCTCCCCTTGCCTCTCTGAGGGGGCCAGGTTCTGGCTCGTGGTCCCCGGTAGGCCCTAGAACTCCATACACATGACTGATGCCAAAGTCTGACATTAGTATATCAGCCGGTAAAGCTCCGGGGAGCCGACGGGGCTCCCCCCAGAAAACTGAGGTATTTTCTGTTGGGGAGGAAATTTCTTGCTAGAACAGACCATAAACCCCTGCTAGGATCGTTTGGCAGAGGCAAGTAGATTCCAGTTAATGCTAATGCTAGAATTCAAAGATGGGCATTACTACTCTCGCAGTTTGAGTATGATTTGGAGTTCAAGCCAGGCAAGGATAATGTAGTAGCTGATGCATTAAGTAGATTGCCTGTGACAGAAGAATTAAATCCCAGTATTCCAGTGTAGAATGTTGACCTGGTGGAATCTATGTCTTTTGAGGATATTTCATTCCAGACTATTAGGAAGGCAACTGGTAGAGATCCCAAATTAAATCTGTTGATGAAATATGTCATATATGGTTGGAATGATAATTTATTATTGTCAGAGTATGCTGCAGTAAAGGCTGACCATAGTATTCATCAGGATGTACTCTTGTATAGGAATAGAGTGGTGGGGCCTTGGGGAACTAAGATGTAAGATTTTGGAACAGCTGCATGTATGCCATAATGGCATAAATGCTATGAAAGCAGACGCTAGAAGCTGGGTTTGGTGGCCAAAAATAGACCAGGATATTGCTGAGGGAACTAGAAATTGTCGCATTTGCTTTAACCCTTAAACTGCGCATATCATATATATATATATATATATATATATATATATATATATATATATATATATATATATATATATATATATGTATATATATATATATATATATATATATATATATATATATATATACATATATATATATATATATATATGTAACTGAAAACTCACACCCCAGAAGTGACTCGAACCCATACTCCCAGGAGCCACGCAACTGGTATGTACAAGACGCCTTAATCCACTTGACCATCACGACCGGACATAATGAGGTGATAACCGAGGCTATTTGAACCACCCCACCGCCGGCACTCGGATAGTAATCTTGGGCATAGCATTTTACCAAATCACCTCATTCTTTGGGGCACACGTGAGGAACACAAATGCGAACAAGCCTGAATGGTCCCCAGGACAATATGCAACTGAAAACTCACACCCCAGAAGTGACTCGAACCCATACTCCCAGGAGCCACGCAACTGGTATGTACAAGACGCCTTAATCCACTTGACCATCACGACCGGACATAATGAGGTGATAGCCGAGGCTATTTGAACCACCCCACCGCCGGCACTCGGATAGTAATCTTGGGCATAGCATTTTACCAAATCACCTCATTCTTTGGGGCACACGTGAGGAACACAAATGCGAACAAGCCTGAATGGTCCCCAGGACAATATGCAACTGAAAACTCACACCCCAGAAGTGACTCGAACCCATACTCCCAGGAGCCACGCAACTGGTATGTACAAGACGCCTTAATCCACTTGACCATCACGACCGGACATAATGAGGTGATAGCCGAGGCTATTTGAACCACCCCACCGCCGGCACTCGGATAGTAATCTTGGGCATAGCATTTTACCAAATCACCTCATTCTTTGGGGCACACGTGAGGAACACAAATGCGAACAAGCCTGAATGGTCCCCAGGACAATATGCAACTGAAAACTCACACCCCAGAAGTGACTCGAACCCATACTCCCAGGAGCCACGCAACTGGTATGTACAAGACGCCTTAATCCACTTGACCATCACGACCGGACATAATGAGGTGATAGCCGAGGCTATTTGAACCACCCCACCGCCGGCACTCGGATAGTAATCTTGGGCATAGCATTTTACCAAATCACCTCATTCTTTGGGGCACACGTGAGGAACACAAATGCGAACAAGCCTGAATGGTCCCCAGGACAATATGCAACTGAAAACTCACACCCCAGAAGTGACTCGAACCCATACTCCCAGGAGCCACGCAACTGGTATGTACAAGACGCCTTAATCCACTTGACCATCACGACCGGACATAATGAGGTGATAGCCGAGGCTATTTGAACCACCCCACCGCCGGCACTCGGATAGTAATCTTGGGCATAGCATTTTACCAAATCACCTCATTCTTTGGGGCACACGTGAGGAACACAAATGCGAACAAGCCTGAATGGTCCCCAGGACAATATGCAACTGAAAACTCACACCCCAGAAGTGACTCGAACCCATACTCCCAGGAGCCACGCAACTGGTATGTACAAGACGCCTTAATCCACTTGACCATCACGACCGGACATAATGAGGTGATAGCCGAGGCTATTTGAACCACCCCACCGCCGGCACTCGGATAGTAATCTTGGGCATAGCATTTTACCAAATCACCTCATTCTTTGGGGCACACGTGAGGAACACAAATGCGAACAAGCCTGAATGGTCCCCAGGACAATATGCAACTGAAAACTCACACCCCAGAAGTGACTCGAACCCATACTCCCAGGAGCCACGCAACTGGTATGTACAAGACGCCTTAATCCACTTGACCATCACGACCGGACATAATGAGGTGATAGCCGAGGCTATTTGAACCACCCCACCGCCGGCACTCGGATAGTAATCTTGGGCATAGCATTTTACCAAATCACCTCATTCTTTGGGGCACACGTGAGGAACACAAATGCGAACAAGCCTGAATGGTCCCCAGGACAATATGCAACTGAAAACTCACACCCCAGAAGTGACTCGAACCCATACTCCCAGGAGCCACGCAACTGGTATGTACAAGACGCCTTAATCCACTTGACCATCACGACCGGACATAATGAGGTGATAGCCGAGGCTATTTGAACCACCCCACCGCCGGCACTCGGATAGTAATCTTGGGCATAGCATTTTACCAAATCACCTCATTCTTTGGGGCACACGTGAGGAACACAAATGCGAACAAGCCTGAATGGTCCCCAGGACAATATGCAACTGAAAACTCACACCCCAGAAGTGACTCGAACCCATACTCCCAGGAGCCACGCAACTGGTATGTACAAGACGCCTTAATCCACTTGACCATCACGACCGGACATAATGAGGTGATAGCCGAGGCTATTTGAACCACCCCACCGCCGGCACTCGGATAGTAATCTTGGGCATAGCATTTTACCAAATCACCTCATTCTTTGGGGCACACGTGAGGAACACAAATGCGAACAAGCCTGAATGGTCCCCAGGACAATATGCAACTGAAAACTCACACCCCAGAAGTGACTCGAACCCATACTCCCAGGAGCCACGCAACTGGTATGTACAAGACGCCTTAATCCACTTGACCATCACGACCGGACATAATGAGGTGATAGCCGAGGCTATTTGAACCACCCCACCGCCGGCACTCGGATAGTAATCTTGGGCATAGCATTTTACCAAATCACCTCATTCTTTGGGGCACACGTGAGGAACACAAATGCGAACAAGCCTGAATGGTCCCCAGGACAATATGCAACTGAAAACTCACACCCCAGAAGTGACTCGAACCCATACTCCCAGGAGCCACGCAACTGGTATGTACAAGACGCCTTAATCCACTTGACCATCACGACCGGACATAATGAGGTGATAGCCGAGGCTATTTGAACCACCCCACCGCCGGCACTCGGATAGTAATCTTGGGCATAGCATTTTACCAAATCACCTCATTCTTTGGGGCACACGTGAGGGAACACAAATGCGAACAAGCCTGAATGGTCCCCAGGACAATATGCAACTGAAAACTCACACCCCAGAAGTGACTCGAACCCATACTCCCAGGAGCCACGCAACTGGTATGTACAAGACGCCTTAATCCACTTGACCATCACGACCGGACATAATGAGGTGATAGCCGAGGCTATTTGAACCACCCCACCGCCGGCACTCGGATAGTAATCTTGGGCATAGCATTTTACCAAATCACCTCATTCTTTGGGGCACACGTGAGGAACACAAATGCGAACAAGCCTGAATGGTCCCCAGGACAATATGCAACTGAAAACTCACACCCCAGAAGTGACTCGAACCCATACTCCCAGGAGCCACGCAACTGGTATGTACAAGACGCCTTAATCCACTTGACCATCACGACCGGACATAATGAGGTGATAGCCGAGGCTATTTGAACCACCCCACCGCCGGCACTCGGATAGTAATCTTGGGCATAGCATTTTACCAAATCACCTCATTCTTTGGGGCACACGTGAGGAACACAAATGCGAACAAGCCTGAATGGTCCCCAGGACAATATGCAACTGAAAACTCACACCCCAGAAGTGACTCGAACCCATACTCCCAGGAGCCACGCAACTGGTATGTACAAGACGCCTTAATCCACTTGACCATCACGACCGGACATAATGAGGTGATAGCCTAGGCTATTTGAACCACCCCACCGCCGGCACTGAGGTGATTTGGTAAAATGCTATGCCCAAGATTACTATCCGAGTGCCGGCGGTGGGGTGGTTCAAATAGCCTCGGCTATCACCTCATTATGTCCGGTCGTGATGGTCAAGTGGATTAAGGCGTCTTGTACATACCAGTTGCGTGGCTCCTGGGAGTATGGGTTCGAGTCACTTCTGGGGTGTGAGTTTTCAGTTGCATATTGTCCTGGGGACCATTCAGGCTTGTTCGCATTTGTGTTCCTCACGTGTGCCCCAAAGAATGAGGTGATTTGGTAAAATGCTATGCCCAAGATTACTATCCGAGTGCCGGCGGTGGGGTGGTTCAAATAGCCTCGGCTATCACCTCATTATGTCCGGTCGTGATGGTCAAGTGGATTAAGGCGTCTTGTACATACCAGTTGCGTGGCTCCTGGGAGTATGGGTTCGAGTCACTTCTGGGGTGTGAGTTTTCAGTTGCATATTGTCCTGGGGACCATTCAGGCTTGTTCGCATTTGTGTTCCTCACGTGTGCCCCAAAGAATGAGGTGATTTGGTAAAATGCTATGCCCAAGATTACTATCCGAGTGCCGGCGGTGGGGTGGTTCAAATAGCCTCGGCTATCACCTCATTATGTCCGGTCGTGATGGTCAAGTGGATTAAGGCGTCTTGTACATACCAGTTGCGTGGCTCCTGGGAGTATGGGTTCGAGTCACTTCTGGGGTGTGAGTTTTCAGTTGCATATTGTCCTGGGGACCATTCAGGCTTGTTCGCATTTGTGTTCCTCACGTGTGCCCCAAAGAATGAGGTGATTTGGTAAAATGCTATGCCCAAGATTACTATCCGAGTGCCGGCGGTGGGGTGGTTCAAATAGCCTCGGCTATCACCTCATTATGTCCGGTCGTGATGGTCAAGTGGATTAAGGCGTCTTGTACATACCAGTTGCGTGGCTCCTGGGAGTATGGGTTCGAGTCACTTCTGGGGTGTGAGTTTTCAGTTGCATATTGTCCTGGGGACCATTCAGGCTTGTTCGCATTTGTGTTCCTCACGTGTGCCCCAAAGAATGAGGTGATTTGGTAAAATGCTATGCCCAAGATTACTATCCGAGTGCCGGCGGTGGGGTGGTTCAAATAGCCTCGGCTATCACCTCATTATGTCCGGTCGTGATGGTCAAGTGGATTAAGGCGTCTTGTACATACCAGTTGCGTGGCTCCTGGGAGTATGGGTTCGAGTCACTTCTGGGGTGTGAGTTTTCAGTTGCATATTGTCCTGGGGACCATTCAGGCTTGTTCGCATTTGTGTTCCTCACGTGTGCCCCAAAGAATGAGGTGATTTGGTAAAATGCTATGCCCAAGATTACTATCCGAGTGCCGGCGGTGGGGTGGTTCAAATAGCCTCGGCTATCACCTCATTATGTCCGGTCGTGATGGTCAAGTGGATTAAGGCGTCTTGTACATACCAGTTGCGTGGCTCCTGGGAGTATGGGTTCGAGTCACTTCTGGGGTGTGAGTTTTCAGTTGCATATTGTCCTGGGGACCATTCAGGCTTGTTCGCATTTGTGTTCCTCACGTGTGCCCCAAAGAATGAGGTGATTTGGTAAAATGCTATGCCCAAGATTACTATCCGAGTGCCGGCGGTGGGGTGGTTCAAATAGCCTCGGCTATCACCTCATTATGTCCGGTCGTGATGGTCAAGTGGATTAAGGCGTCTTGTACATACCAGTTGCGTGGCTCCTGGGAGTATGGGTTCGAGTCACTTCTGGGGTGTGAGTTTTCAGTTGCATATTGTCCTGGGGACCATTCAGGCTTGTTCGCATTTGTGTTCCTCACGTGTGCCCCAAAGAATGAGGTGATTTGGTAAAATGCTATGCCCAAGATTACTATCCGAGTGCCGGCGGTGGGGTGGTTCAAATAGCCTCGGCTATCACCTCATTATGTCCGGTCGTGATGGTCAAGTGGATTAAGGCGTCTTGTACATACCAGTTGCGTGGCTCCTGGGAGTATGGGTTCGAGTCACTTCTGGGGTGTGAGTTTTCAGTTGCATATTGTCCTGGGGACCATTCAGGCTTGTTCGCATTTGTGTTCCTCACGTGTGTCCCAAAGAATGAGGTGATTTGGTAAAATGCTATGCCCAAGATTACTATCCGAGTGCCGGCGGTGGGGTGGTTCAAATAGCCTCGGCTATCACCTCATTATGTCCGGTCGTGATGGTCAAGTGGATTAAGGCGTCTTGTACATACCAGTTGCGTGGCTCCTGGGAGTATGGGTTCGAGTCACTTCTGGGGTGTGAGTTTTCAGTTGCATATTGTCCTGGGGACCATTCAGGCTTGTTCGCATTTGTGTTCCTCACGTGTGCCCCAAAGAATGAGGTGATTTGGTAAAATGCTATGCCCAAGATTACTATCCGAGTGCCGGCGGTGGGGTGGTTCAAATAGCCTCGGCTATCACCTCATTATGTCCGGTCGTGATGGTCAAGTGGATTAAGGCGTCTTGTACATACCAGTTGCGTGGCTCCTGGGAGTATGGGTTCGAGTCACTTCTGGGGTGTGAGTTTTCAGTTGCATATTGTCCTGGGGACCATTCAGGCTTGTTCGCATTTGTGTTCCTCACGTGTGCCCCAAAGAATGAGGTGATTTGGTAAAATGCTATGCCCAAGATTACTATCCGAGTGCCGGCGGTGGGGTGGTTCAAATAGCCTCGGCTATCACCTCATTATGTCCGGTCGTGATGGTCAAGTGGATTAAGGCGTCTTGTACATACCAGTTGCGTGGCTCCTGGGAGTATGGGTTCGAGTCACTTCTGGGGTGTGAGTTTTCAGTTGCATATTGTCCTGGGGACCATTCAGGCTTGTTCGCATTTGTGTTCCTCACGTGTGCCCCAAAGAATGAGGTGATTTGGTAAAATGCTATGCCCAAGATTACTATCCGAGTGCCGGCGGTGGGGTGGTTCAAATAGCCTCGGCTATCACCTCATTATGTCCGGTCGTGATGGTCAAGTGGATTAAGGCGTCTTGTACATACCAGTTGCGTGGCTCCTGGGAGTATGGGTTCGAGTCACTTCTGGGGTGTGAGTTTTCAGTTGCATATTGTCCTGGGGACCATTCAGGCTTGTTCGCATTTGTGTTCCTCACGTGTGGCCCAAAGAATGAGGTGATTTGGTAAAATGCTATGCCCAAGATTACTATCCGAGTGCCGGCGGTGGGGTGGTTCAAATAGCCTCGGCTATCACCTCATTATGTCCGGTCGTGATGGTCAAGTGGATTAAGGCGTCTTGTACATACCAGTTGCGTGGCTCCTGGGAGTATGGGTTCGAGTCACTTCTGGGGTGTGAGTTTTCAGTTGCATATTGTCCTGGGGACCATTCAGGCTTGTTCGCATTTGTGTTCCTCACGTGTGCCCCAAAGAATGAGGTGATTTGGTAAAATGCTATGCCCAAGATTACTATCCGAGTGCCGGCGGTGGGGTGGTTCAAATAGCCTCGGCTATCACCTCATTATGTCCGGTCGTGATGGTCAAGTGGATTAAGGCGTCTTGTACATACCAGTTGCGTGGCTCCTGGGAGTATGGGTTCGAGTCACTTCTGGGGTGTGAGTTTTCAGTTGCATATTGTCCTGGGGACCATTCAGGCTTGTTCGCATTTGTGTTCCTCACGTGTGCCCCAAAGAATGAGGTGATTTGGTAAAATGCTATGCCCAAGATTACTATCCGAGTGCCGGAGGTGGGGTGGTTCAAATAGCCTCGGCTATCACCTCATTATGTCCGGTCGTGATGGTCAAGTGGATTAAGGCGTCTTGTACATACCAGTTGCGTGGCTCCTGGGAGTATGGGTTCGAGTCACTTCTGGGGTGTGAGTTTTCAGTTGCATATTGTCCTGGGGACCATTCAGGCTTGTTCGCATATATATATGTATATATATAAATATATATATATATATATATATATATATATATATATATATATATTAGTATATTTTGGTAGCAGTCTTTCCTGTAGACATATATTATTAAATATGACCGAAAAAGTAAGATTAATAATTCTAACACGAATTTTCTCAATCTTTCGTACATTACGCTTCACTGTTGGAGGTAAATAAAAAATCACTTCTCCAAAATTCATTTTTATTTCTAGTCTGACGCGACACGGGCGCGTTTCGTAAAACTTATTACATTTTCAAAGACTTCACAAATACACAACTGATTAGAACTTACGTTCTAATCAGAACGTAAGTTCTAATCAGTTGTGTATTTGTGACACAACTGATTAGAACTTACGTTCTAATCAGAACGTAAGTTCTAATCAGTTGTGTATTTGTGAAGTCTTTGAAAATGTAATAAGTTTTACGAAACGCGCCCGTGTCGCGTCAGACTAGAAATAAAAATGAATTTTGGAGAAGTGATTTTTTATTTACCTCCAACAGTGAAGCGTAATGTACGAAAGATTGAGAAAATTTGTGTTAGAATTATTAATCTTACTTTTTCGGTCATATTTAATAATATATATATATATATATATATATATATATATATATACATATATATATATATATATATATATATATATATATATATATATATATATATATATATATATATATATATATATATGTCGTACCTAGTAGCCAGAACGCACTTCTCAGCCTACTATGCAAGGCCCGATTTGCCTAATAAGCCAAGTTTTCCTGAATTAATATATGTTCTCTATTTTTTTTCTTATGAAATGATAAAGCTACCCATTTCATTATGTATGTGGTCAATTTTTTTTTATTGGAGTTAAAATTAACGTAAATATATGACCGAACCTAACCAACCCTACTAAACCTATCCAAACCTATCTTTATAGGTTAGGTTAGGTTAGGTAGCCGAAAAAGTTAAGTTAGGTTAGGTTAGGTTAGGTAGGTTAGGTAGTCGAAAAAACATTAATTCATGAAAACTTGGCTTATTAGGCAAATCGGGCCTTGCATAGTAGGCTGAGAAGTGCGTTCTGGCTACTAGGTACAACATATATATATATACATATATATATATATATATATACATATTATATACATATATATACATATTATATACATATACATATATATATATATATATATATATATATATATATATATATATATATATATATATATGTCGTACCTAGTAGCCAGAACTCACTTCTCAGCCTAATATGCAAGGCCCGATTTGCCTAATAAGCCTAGTTTTCATGAATTAATGTTTTTTCGTCTACCTAACCTACCTAACCTAACCTAACCTAACGTTTTCGGCTACCTAACCTAACCTAACCTATAAATATAGGTTAGGTTAGGTTAGGTAGGGTTGGTTAGGTTCGGTCATATATCTACGTTAGTTTTAACACCAATAAAAAAAAATTGACCTCATACATAATGAAATGGGTAGCTTTATCATTTCATAAGAAAAAAATTAGAGAAAATATATTAATTTAGTAAAATTTGGCTTATTAGGCAAATAGGGCCTTGCATAGTAGGCTGAGAAGTGAGTTCTGGCTACTAGGTACGACATATATATATATATATATATATATATATATATACATATATATATATATATATACATATATATATATATATACATATATATATATATACATATATATATATATATATATATACATATATATATATATATATATATATATACATATATATATATATATATATATATATACATATACATATATATATATATATACATATACATATATATATATATATATATATATATATATATATGTCGTACCTAGTAGCCAGAACTCACTTTTTGGCCTACTATTCAAGGCCCGATTTGCCTAATAAGCCAAGTTTTCCTGAATGAATATATTTTTTCTAATTTTTTTCTTATGAAATGATAAATCTACCCATTTCATTATGTATGAGGTAAATTTTTTTTTATTGGAGTTAAAATTAACGTAGATATATGACCGAACCTAACCAACCCTACCTAACCTAACCTAACCTATCTTTATAGGTTAGGTTTGGTTTGGTAGCCGAAAAAGTTAGGTTAGGTTAGGTTAGGTAGGTTAGGTAGTCGAAAAACAATTAATTCATGAAAACTTGGCTTATAAGGCAAATCGGGCCTTGCATAGTAGGCTGAGAAGTGCGTTCTGGCTACTAGGTACGACATATATATATATATATATACATATATATATATATATATATATACATATATATATATATATATATATATACATATATATATATATATATATATATATATATATATATATATATATGTCGTACCTAATAGCCAGAACGCACTTGTCAGCCTACTATGCAAGGCCCCATTTGCCTAATAAGCCAAGTTTTCATGAATTAATTGTTTTTCGACTACCTAACCTACCTAACCTAACCTAACCTAACTTTTTCTGCTACCTAACCTAACCTAACCTATAAAGATAGGTTAGGTTAGGTTAGGTAGGGTTGGTTAGGTTTGGTCATATATCTACGTTAATTTTAACTCAAATAAAAAAAATTTACCTCATACATAATAAAATGGGTAGCTTTATCATTTCATAAGAAAAAAATTTGAGAAAATATATTAATTCAGGAAAACTTGGCTTATTAGGCAAATCGGGCCTTGCATAGTAGGCTGACAAGTGCGTTCTGGCTATTAGGTACGACATATATATATATATATATATATATATATATATATATATATATATTATTAAATATGACCGAAAAAGTAAGATTAATAATTCTAACACGAATTTTCTCAATCTTTCGTACATTTCGCTTCACTGTTGGAGGTAAATCAAAAATCAATTCTCCAAAATTCATTTTTATTTCTAGTCTGACGCGACACGAGCGCGTTTCGTAAAACTTATTACATTTTCAAAGACTTTAGTTCACAAATACACAACTGAATAGAACTTACACATCTCCGATTTTATATCTACATTTGAGTGAGGTGGAAGGGGTGATGTGGCATTAACACAGGACAGAACAAAATGTGGTATTAATAGGGTATTAATTTCATCAACACAAGACAGAACAAGAGTATTAATAGGGTATTAATTTCATCAACACAAGACAGAACACGAAACAATGGATATTGAATAGAAGTGTTTGTAGAAAGCCTATTGGTCCATATTTCTTGATGCTTCTATATTGGAGCGGAGTCTTGAGGTGGGTAGAATATAGTTGTGCAATACCCACAGTCTACCCACCTCAAGACTCCGCTCCAATATAGAAGCATCAAGAAATATGGACCAATAGGCTTTCTACAAACACTTCTATTCAATATCCATTGTTTCGTGTTCTGTCTTGTGTTGATGAAATTAATACTCTATTAATACTCTTGTTCTGTCTTGTGTTGATGAAATTAATACCCTATTAATACCACATTTTGTTCTGTCCTGTGTTAATGCCACATCACCCCTTCCACCTCACTCAAATGTAGATATAAAATCGGAGATGCGTAAGTTCTATTCAGTTGTGTATTTGTGAACTAAAGTCTTTGAAAATGTAATAAGTTTTACGAAACGCGCTCGTGTCGCGTCAGACTAGAAATAAAAATGAATTTTGGAGAATTGATTTTTGATTTACCTCCAACAGTGAAGCGAAATGTACGAAAGATTGAGAAAATTCGTGTTAGAATTATTAATCTTACTTTTTCGGTCATATTTAATAATATATGTCTACAGGAAAGACTGCTACCAAAATATACTAATATATATATATATATATATATATATATATATATATATATATATATATATATATATATATAATATATATATATATATATATATATAATATATATATATATATATATATATATATATATATATATATATATATATATAATATATATATATATATATATATATATATAATATATATATATATATATATATATATATATATATATATATATATATATATATATATATATATATCAGTGACAAAACCGAAACCGCGCACATCTAGCGCTATAATTTAAACGCCCCGCCTGGGATAGGGGCAGCTACAGTACAGCCATGACCGATAGTTGCCAGATGCCACCTAGAAAAAAAATCCAGGCCAACATTCTTGGGTGTTAGAGCGTCAGTATTGAGTAAGCCACCAAGGCTGGCGCACGTAGCACGAGCTCACAGCACCGCTGTTCAGCTTGTGACCACAGCATCGCCTACAAATGTCTTAATATATATGATACTGCTATTATTTAGCAGTGATAGTATTACTAAAGCCCCCTGACTGTGATAAAACTGACCAGGATTCTAATATTAGCAGGATTGTGGTGATATTTAGCGCTGTACTCCATGGAAGGAGGAGTAAGGCTGTGGAGGGAAGGTTGTGGCGCTGTCTTCTGACTGTGTGTGGCCACCATTTATTGACTGCACTCACCATACCAACTTAGTGGTTCGCTATGGTGAACACAAATGTAGATACTTATATATAACGTGTGTATAGTGTGAGATAACAGCGAGAGGAGTAGGTTGGGAGCCCCCATTTTGGTGAGGGAGGAGTGTCGTCTGCGCAACTTGTCATGTTGTTTACTGATGGCCACTATGGTCTTTGGGCACCATACCAGCTTATTTGTACAGGTATGGTGAATAAAACATGTAGATACTTATATATAATTTGTGTATATAGCATAATAACACCACAAACAATATTGTTGGAGGAGAAATATTAGTGTGTCTGGTCTCGAGGGCGGCTGCCGATCAGCTGACTGTGTGAGTAGCTATATCTTTGTGCCTTTACTCACCATACAAGCTTAGATGTACAGTTATGGTGAACAAAACATGTAAATACGTATATATAACGTCTGTGTATAGTGAATAAATGCAAAAACAGTATTGTGGGAGGAGATTGAGGGCGAGTGAGGTGGTGTTGAGGGAGGGAGTGGCAGTGAGTGGCTCGCTGGTATGTGGCGGTCATTCCTTGTTGCTTTTTTAACTCACAAGACCAACTTAGTAGTTCGTTATGGTGAGCAAAACATGCAGATACTTATATATAACATGTGTATATAGTGTAACAACAGCAAAACTATTTGTTTATTGTTTTATGAACATAATAATTGAATCACTAATATGCACACTATAATTTTGAGTACAGCGATGGTTCACACATTTTATTATATAAACATACCACAATTCACTGTATGGAATAATATTACTGCAAAAAAACTAAGAATAAATCAGAGACATTGAAATAATTAGGTAATAATATATTTGTGGCAACTGCTGTCTGACAGCTTGGGCGGAGTAGACCTCGTCTGGTGAAGGGTTTGCTAACGCCCCTTTTTTGCCACACTTCCCCTACCCTATTGCAGCTAAAATATGCCACCTATTTTTTTTTTTTTTCGTGATCAGGGAAAAAAAATGAACACTTCAATAAGACGAAAGAATTTTTGGGATTTTTTTTTGTTGCGCTTGTGGGTGTGAATTCCATTTGGGCCCCTAGCGGTTTGAGGGTTAAGAATTATCAGAAATCCCAGGCCCCAGTACTTTCTTGGCCATGCACTGGAAAACCCTGGTCTAGACTTCATATAGATTATGTGGGACCTATGGATAACAAATATTACCTAGTGGTGGTGGATTCATACACAGAATTTCTGGATGTTCATGAGTGTAATTCCACTACATCATCTGTAACTTGTGAATTACTAAGGAAAACATTTTGTAATTTTGGATTACCAGACATGGTGGTCTCAGACAATGCTCCTTATTTTGTTTCTGTGGAAATGGAGGATTTTTTTTCGAAAAAATGGTATTAACCCTCAAACCGCGCATATCATATATAAATGATATCAGTGACAAAACCGAAACCGCACACATCATTTATATATGATTTCGTGTCTAGCGCTATAATTTAAACTCCCCGCCTGGGATAGGGGCAGCTATAGTACAGCCACGACCGATAGTTGCCAGATGCCACCTAGAAAAAAAATCCAGGCCAACATTCTTGGGTGTTACAGCGTCAGTATTGAGCAAGCCACCAAGGCTGGCGCACGCAGCACGAGCTCACAGCATCGCTGTTCAGCTTGTGACCACAGCATCGCCTACAAATACCATAATATATATGATACTGCTATTATTTAGCAGTGATAGTATTACTGAAGCCCCCTGACTGTGATAAAACTGACCAGGATTCTGATAATAGCAGGATTGTGGTGATATTTAGCGCTGTGCTCCATGGAGGGAGGAGTAAGGCAGTGGGAGGGAGGGTTGTGGCGTCGTCTTCTGACTGTGTGTGGCCACCATTTATTGACTGCACTCACCATACCAGCTTAGTGGTTCGCCATGGTAAACACAAATGTAGATACTTATATATAACGTGTGTATAGTGTGAGATAACAGCGAGAGGAGTAGGTTGGGAGCCGCCATTTTGGTGAGGGAGGAGCGTCGTCTGCACGACTTGGCATGGTGTTTACTGATGGCCACTATGGTCTTTGGGCACCATACCAGCTTATTTGTTCAGGTATAGTGAATAAAACAGGTAGATACTTATATATAATGTGTGTATATAGCGTAATAACGCCACAAACAATATTGTTGGATGACAAATATTAGTGCGTCTGGCCTTGAGGGCGGCCGCCGATCAGCTGACTGTGTGAGTAGCTACGTCTTATGACCTTCACTCACCATACAAGTTTAGATGTACAGTTATGGTGAACAAAACATGTAAATACGTATATATAACGTCTGTGTATAGTGAATAAATACAGAAAGAGTATTGTGGGTGGTGAATGAGGGTGAGTGAGGTGGTGTTGAGGGAGGGAGTGGCAGTGAGTGGCTCGCTGGTGTTTGGTGTTTCACTCCTCGTTGCTTTTTGACTCACAAGACCAACTTAGTAGTTTGTTATGGTGTACAAAACATGCAAATACTTATATATAACCTGTATATATACAGTATCCACTCAATTTAACGGCCTCTTTTATACCGATCTACCAGTATTAACGACCGGTTTGGGAGACCGGTATCTGGAGCCTGCTATACCGGTCTGCGGTCGATATTACCGACGGTCGGTATTGGGTTTGTTGTGGCATCAGCGTCCCCTCACATGGCGACCAGGCCACCGACCTGGATCGTCCAGAGTCATATATTACATCTTAATTTTCTTTTAAAATGATTCACTTTAATGAAGAAAATTGTAAATTATTATTAATAAAATATTTTGAAACAGTTTTTATTAAGCAAAAGTCTTTGTTTTCTTATTAAATACCTTTTATAGTATAGGCACTAGGTATTTTTTTTCCCACGGACCTAGAATGTACTCCGCCGGGCCATGTGTTCCCATTGTTTACTGTGAGCTCGCGCGGCTAGCTTCAATTGTGAAGGATATTACTGTACTGTAATTGTGATCTTCTTTTTAATTTACAAAATGCCAAAAGTTACCCAAAGGAAACGCCTGACGGTTGCACAGAAGCTGGAGTTAATTAAGAAACTTGATAAAGGATATTCTCATGCACGAGCAGCAGAAGAGTTTAACATCGGGAAAAGTACAGTAAGTGACATCAAGAAACAGAAGGATACTCTTTTAAAATATGCCTGAAAAAAGTGTACATACAGTATGTATCCTGTATACAATATAAACAATATAAAACAAGCGCTGCAGAGGATGACGTAATCTTCACAGCTTCGTAATCTTCAGCTTCATTAAAAGTAAGTCAATTTACCAATTTTATTATAGTATTACAAGATATTATTGTTTTTTTTCAACAAAAGCTACATATTAGTCTCTGCAAATGTATATTCTATCGTCAGCAGAGAATAGGTGAGCTCAAAATATTTCGTCTTGGCTAGCTCTCAGTGTCAAGGCTCGATCACCATTGTTATAGCATGGCCGCCACAGCCTGTGTTGTAACATTAAAAATACATTACCTGCACTGTTCAGGGTAAATCAAAACACATCTCTAAAATATTATTGAGAAAATATTAACTTGCTGATTGATACATTAGAATAGGTGAGCTCAAAATATTTCGTCTTGGCTAGCTCTCAGTGACAAGGCTCGATCGCCATTGTTATGGCATGGCCGCCACAGCCTGTGTTGTAACATTAAAAATACATTACCTGCACTGTTCAGGGTAAATCAAAACACATCTCTAAAATATTATTGAGAAAATATTAACTTGCTGATTGATACATGAAATATTTTGCAATACAAAGGAATGAATCAATTTTTTCCCACCCATCTGGGCTTGATCAGACCGTGTTCACACATCATCCATGCAGCAGCCAACAACTGGCTTAATCGTCGGTGTGGCACTAAATTGGAATGCAATTACACAATGAACTTTATTTAATTTTAGTTATACAGTATAAAATATATCCTACCTGAATGTTACTTGAAAAATTACCCGACCTGACTTAACTTCGGAAATAACGGAGCTCCGGAAATAACGACTAGGGCTCAGCCCCATATAGGCCGTTAAATTGAGTGGATACTGTAACAACAGCAAAACTATTTGTTTATTGTTTTATGAACATAATAATTGAATCACTAATATGCACACCATAATTTTGAGTACAGCGATGGTTCACACATTTTATAATATAAATATACCACAATTCACTGTATGGAATAATATTACTGCAAAAAAACTAAGAAAAAATCAGAGACATTGAAATAATTAGGTAATAATATATTTGCGGCAACTGCCGTCTGACAGCTCGGGCGGAGTAGACCTCGTCTGGCGAAGGCTCTGCCAACGCCCCTTTTTTTGCCACACTTCCCTACCCTATTGCGGCTAAAATATGCCACCTACGATTTTTTTGTTATTTTTTCCATGAGCAGGAAACAAAAATGAACACTTCTATAAGACGAAAGAATTTTTTGGAATTTTTTTTTTGTTGCGCCTGTGGGTGTGAATTCCATTTGGGCCCCTAGCGGTTTGAGGGTTAAACATGCAACACCTGCCCCCTATAATCCTTCTTCAAATGGTCTAACAGAGAGAGCAGTGAGATCCTTGAAAGAAGGGTTAAAGCGGTTTACGGAAGGTACTATTAATACAGTGGCACCTCGACTTACAATTGCCCCGACTTACGATAATTTCGAGTTACGATGTAAATTTCATCGAAAAATGCGATTCGACATACGATGGTGTCGTCGACTAATGATATTTGTTGGTACACGTTCGGGTTGACCGAGCGAGTGGTTCCCAGTCACACGGCTGACCTGCCTCAGTTTGCTACAGCTGCCCGCTTAGTGACGATCATGCCTATAAGAAATTCCGCTTTTGTGGTGATTTTTTGCATTTTGAACATTAAAGTAATTATTATATATCATGCCATGAGTCCCAGGAAAGTTAGTGGTAAGGCTCAACATACGAAAACCCATCTAAGGATGACCATAGAGTAGAAACAAGAGATCATTCGTAAATATGAAGATGGTGTGCGGGTTGTTGAACTAGCTAGGCAGTACAACAAATCAGTCAACAATATTCACTATACTGGCTAAGAAAAAAAGACATTATGAGTGCTAAAGTGGCAAATGGCATATCAATAATCAGGAAACATAGAACACAAACACTTGAGGATGTTGAACAGTTATTATTAATTTGGATACACAGCAAAGAGTTAGCGGGTGACAGAGTTTCAGAGGCCATCATTTGTGAAAAGGCAAGAAAATTTCATGAAGACCATTAAAAGAAAACCCCTGGAACGAGTGATGCATATGCGAAAGAGTTTAAGGCGAGCAGGGGATGGTTTGAGAAATTTAGAAAAAGAAATGGCATTCATAGTGTTCTGAGTGTTGTGTGTTGCGAGCTGGTGGAGGAACACACCGAAGAACTGATCACCGAAGAACTTCACAAGGAGCAGCAACAAGAGACAGCTGAGGAAATTTCTTCAGGAGAGGAGGAGGAGACAGTACAGAATGTCCCTTCCTCATTAACAAAATAAACAAAACCCAATTCTGGTGAAAATATTGCTACCAAAAGCCGAACAAGTAGATAGAACTCCCCTAAAAGAAACAAGCAAATGACCATCATGTCACACGTCACCACACCGCTGTCTCCATAGCTCCTCCCTCCCCGTGAGGGGGAAGGGGGAGCCCCAGACCCCCCACACTGGCTATCTACCTGTCAGTTCTGAGGCTGGAAATCAAAACATGTGAAAACCGCCGACCAGAGGGAGGGAGGGAGGGATGCCTGGGAGCCTCTGGGTCACACCCAGAAAATGGCATTTCATTACATTCAACGCTGGTTTTCTGGGGGGGAGCCCTGTCGGTTCCCCGGAGCTAACTACCCACAGAGGAAACAAGAGGGACTTACCAGGAGGCGGTCGCTGCTCACTCCTCAACTCGAAGTCGAGACAACTGGCTACAACCGCTGACCCAATGTGACACGGGCTCAACTGGGCCCCGGAACGTTCACGAGGTAACTAGCAGCTAGGACCCTGTTCGACCACCAAAATCCCTGTGCCTGAATGTCAGCCCAGGACATGTTACCAAGGACAGCAGCAAGAGCAGCGAACTTACGAACGTCATGGACATGGAGATAAACCGCAGGCTGGCTAGCCTTAATAACTCTGCGGATGACCTGGGAGACCTGCACCCGCAAACAGGGAAGAAGAGAAACAGGATAAACCCAAAGTGCATCTTTGTTGTAGCGGCTCCGCCAGCATCGCACGATACAAGGCGACAGTGCTAGGCATAAGATGACGCTCCTGAAACAATCAAGAGAGAAAGGACAACACGACTCTAACAGAAATTGAAGTATAACGACGAAGATGTAAAAAGAACAGGAAGGACCACCAGGAAACTTCATACTGCCGCCGAGAAGAAGCCTGCAGGTGGGACACTAACAAGGAAGCCATCTGATCACCATAAAGATGATGATAAACTCGAGTCAAAAAGACCATACGTAGAGACTTGAGGAGAAGATCGAACCATCTACGTGACACTCCAGTCCGATCTGCTGAAGAGGCAGAGCCGCTGGAAAACCTTCGGGTTCGGACACCAAGCAAGCAGCACCTGAATCCCACCACAGGGCCACGAGGACTACTTTCCCCTGGTAAGTCTCCTAGCGAGTCAGGACCTGGAGCAACAGCTGAACTGGGGGACAGAGGTACAGGAACCCCCACCTTGACAAGTCCTGCCGAAACGCATCGACCCTGACAGCCTCGCAGTCGGGAAAGGGCGCCACATACACTGGAAGGCGCTGTGACCAAGCCGACATGAAGAGGTCCACCTCGGGGTGCCCGAACGTCCGGCAAAGTCAAAGGAAGTTTTGTTAGAGTACCAATAAAATAAATATATGTTTAACCCTTAACATGCTAGGAGTATAATACCCTTTCTTCCCCACAAGTGCATGTAATTTTGAAAAAAAAAAAAAATTATTTTTTCTTCCTAACCTGTTAATTTTTGTTCACTGATCACAGGAAAAATAAAAAAAAAATCGTAAGTGGCATATATTGCCCACTATAGTGCGGGGAAGTCTGGCAAAAAATAGGCGCTGACTCAGCGTGCGTCCCAGGCGGTCTGTTGATCGCCAGCTGTTAGGCCGGAGTTGCCACAAAGAGATAATTACCTAATTATTTCAATGTCTCTGACTGATTTTTCATAGTTTTTTTGCTGTAATGTTATTCAATAGTGTGTAGTTTGATATATTTATATAATAAAATGAGTGAATCATCGCTGTACTCAAAAATATGGTGTGCATATTGTTGATTCACTTATGTTCATCAATCAGTGAGCAAATACTTTGTCGGATATTACACTATGTACACAGGTTATATATAAGTATCTGCATGTTTTGTTCACCATAACGAACCACTAAGAAGCTATTATGAGTCAAAAAGTAACGAGGAGTGACCGCCGTGTACCAGCCAGCCACTCACGCCCTCCCTCAAGTCATCTGACTCACCCACATTCTCCTCCCACAATACTGTTTTTGCTTTTATTCACTATATACAGACGTTATATATAAGTATCTACATTCGTGTTCACCATAACGAACCACTAAGTTGGTATGCTGAGTGGCAGTGGCAGCCCGCCACTGGTTGCTACTTCCTCCCTCCCTCAAGTCACCTGACTCACCCACATTCTCCTCCCACAATACTGTTTTTGCTTTTATTCACTATATACAGACGTTATATATAAGTATCTACATTCGTGTTCACCATAACGAACCACTAAATTGGTATGCTGAGTGGCAGTGGCAGCCCGCCACTGGTTGCTACTTCCTCCCTCCCTCAAGTCACCTGACTCACCCACATTCTCCTCCCACAATACTGTTTTTGCTTTTATTCACTATATACAGACACTATATATAAGTATCTACATTCGTGTTCACCATAACGAGCCACTAAGTTGGTATGCTGAGTGGCAGTGGCAGTGACAGGCAGTGGTAGTCCGCCACTGGCTGCCACTCCCTCCCTCCCTCACCTCACCTGACTTGCCACCATTCCCCACCCACCATACTGTTTTTGCTTTTATATACAGACGTTATATATAAGTATTTACATGTTTTGTTCACCATAACTGTACATCTAAGCTTGTATGGTGAGTAAAGGCACAAAGACGTAGGACCTCACACAGTCAGCTGATGGCTGCCGCCCTCAAGCCAGACGCACTAATATTTCTCCTCCAACAATACTGTTTGTGGTGTTATTACGCTATATACACACATTATATATAAATATCTACCTGTTTTATTCACCATACTTGTACAAGTAAACTGGTATGGTGCCCAAAGACCATCGTGGTAACCAGTAAACAACACCGTCGTCTGCACGGTGCCCTCACCAAAATGGCGGCTCCCAACCTTCTCCTCTTGCTGTTTATACCCTCTATACACACGTTATATATAAGTATCTACATTTGTGTTCACCATAGCGAACCACTAAGCTGGTATGGTGAGTGCAGTCAATAAAAGGTGACCACACACAGTCAGAAGACATCGCCACCACCCTCCCTCCCACAGCATTACTCCTCCCTCCATGGCGCACAGCGCTAAATATCACCACAATCCTGCTATTATCAGAACCCTGGTCAGTTTTATCACAGTCAGGGGTCTTCTGTAATAATATCATCGCTACATAATAGCATGAACAAGTATATTATGGCATTTTTAGGCGATGCTGTGGTCACAAGCTTAACAGCAGTGCTGTTAGCTCATGCTGCGTGCATCAGGCTTGGTTGCTTACTCAATACTGAGGCCCCTAACACCCGGGAGTTTGGCCCAAAAGTTAAAAAAAAAATGGCGTCTGTTTACAAGAGCCCTGATGAAGGTGTGGTGAACCCCGTGTATCCGCGGGTCGTTTAAATCTTGCGTAGTACTCCAACACGTCATTTGATGTGATGCACAGTTGACTGGAACAACTTCCAACACGTCATATGACGTGATGCGCACTTTAAGGGTTAATATTATGGACCAGTTATTTTTTATTTCTGTGAGTGGTTGTCGTAGGGGCTTCAACACACTAGTTTGCCCAGGGACCATATTGTTGTTTAGACAGCCCTGCCTGTAGAAGATTGCAGGAAAAGAGGGTCTTGGCCAGAAGAAAATCAGCTTTGTGCCAAATGTCCTAAGACCATACAAGCACCCTAAGGACAAGACCAAGTACCAACACCTGTGTGGACCACCAACAGCCCTGAACTCCGATATTGCCATGGACAAAATGGTTAAGAAAACTAACAAAGCAATAAACTTCCACACATGATGATAAAAAGATAAATCACTGGCCAGCTAAGCCAACAACCTTCTGAATACCTTGGAGATGGACTTTGAAACAAGGAATGTGAGGAAGAGTGCACAAATAAGAATTGATCTACACAGTACAGGTACGGCACACCGAATGCTACACCTCAATCACAGGATAGTGTGTATGATGCACCCCCCAGCAGGCCAAACTATGTACCATATATATATATTAGTATATTTTGGTAGCAGTCTTTCCTGTAGACATATATTATTAAATATGACCGAAAAAGTAAGATTAATAATTCTAACACGAATTTTCTCAATCTTTCGTACATTTCTTTTCACTGTTGGAGGTAATTCAAAAATCAATTCTCCAAAATTCATTTTTATTTCTAGTCTGACGCGACACTTGAGCGCGTTTCGTAAAACTTATTACATTTTCAAAGACTTTAGTTAACACATACACAACTGAATAGAACTTACTGAATAGAATAGAACATCTCCGATTTTGTTTATATCTACATTTGAGTGAGGTGGATGGGGTGAGGTGGTATTTAATAAGGTATTAATTTCATCAACACAAGCCATAACATGAAACAATGGGTATTAAATAGAAGTGATTGTAGAAAGCCTATTGGTCCATATTTCTTGATGCTTCTATATTGGAGCGGAGTCTTGAGGTGGGTAGAATATAGTTGTGCATTAATTGGCTGTTGATTGCTGGTGTTGACTTCTTGATGTGTAATGCCTCGCAAACGTCAAGCCGCCTGCTATCGCTGTATCTATCGATGATTTCTGTGTTGTTTACTAGGATTTCTCTGGCGATGGTTTGGTTGTGGGAAGAGATTATATGTTCCTTAATGGAGCCCTGTTACTTATGCATCGTTAAACGCCTAGAAAGAGATGTTGTTGTCTTGTCTATATACTGGGTTTTTTGGAGCTTACAGTCCCCAAGAGGGCATTTGAAGGCATAGACGACGTTAGTCTCTTTTAAAGCGTTCTGTTTTCTGTCTGGAGAGTTTCTCATGAGTAGGCTGGCCGTTTTTCTGGTTTTATAGTAAATCGTCAGTTGTATCCTCTGATTTTTGTCTGTAGGGATAACGTTTCTATTAACAATATCTTTCAGGACCCTTTCCTCCGTTTTATGAGCTGTGGAAAAGAAGTTCCTGTAAAATAGTCTAATAGGGGGTATAGGTGTTGTGTTGGTTGTCTCTTCAGAGGTTGCATGGCGTTTCACTTTCCTTCTTATGATGTCTTCGACGAAACCATTGGAGAAGCCGTTGTTGACTAGGACCTGCCTTACCCTACAGAGTTCTTCGTTGACTTGCTTCCATTCTGAGCTGTGGCTGAGAGCACGGTCGACATATGCGTTAACAACACTCCTCTTGTACCTATCTGGGCAGTCGCTTTTGGCATTTAGGCACATTCCTATGTTCGTTTCCTTAGTGTAGACTGCAGTGTGGAAACCTCCACTCTTTTCCATGACTGTTACATCTAGAAAGGGCAGCTTCCCATCCTTTTCCATCTCGTAAGTGAAACGCAGCACGGAACTCCGCTCAAATGCCTCCTTCAACTCCTGCAGATGTCTGACATCAGGTACCTGTGTAAAAATGTCGTCAACATACCTGCAGTATATGGCCGGTTTCATGTTCATGTCGACTAAGACTTTTTGCTCGATGGTACCCATGTAGAAGTTTGCAAACAGGACACCTAGGGGAGAACCCATGGCAACCCCATCTACTTGCTTATACATGTGCCCATCCGGGCTCAAGAAGGGTGCCTCTTTAGTACAAGCTTGGAGTAGTTTCCTCAGGGGGTACAGGGGTACCTCAGTTTAAGAGTTTAATCCGTTCCTGAAGACGGCTCATATTCCGAAAACTCGTATTCCGAAGCTAATTTCCCCATAAGAAATAATGGGAAATGAATTAATCCGTTCCTGATTACCCCAAAAACCCCACATCAAACTAAATTTTTATACCTAATTCATCTAAATAAACCTACAAAACTATGTTCAAGCTATTACTTACCTCGCTGTTGAATGCTGTAGCCGTATGAAAGATGGTGAGGAGGAGCGGAGTTACTGTTTGGAAGGGGAGTCCCCTTCCATTATCACATCAGGCACTGAGGACTTCACTGGTGAGTACACACTGGCACATTTTGCCTGCATACCACTAGGACTTGTCTGTCTTACTAAGAATCTGTCTAAAGACACTTGTTTTTCCCTACATTTTAACACTTGTCTGTAGTAAGACCTCACATTGCCATTTAAAAGGTCAATGCAACGGCCTGCTACAGCTTTATCTGGGTGAGTTTTTTCAACAGAACTTTGCAGTTCTTCCCATACTTCACACATTTTCTTAATCAAGAAGGAACATCCTCTACTGCCTCTACTCATAGCTATTTTCTTATGTTGAACCTTATCAATGGCTTTCTTGAGACCCATGGCGAGATATATAATAACAACTTTTATGCTCAAATGGCCAAAAAACCGACATAAAATCCTTGTGAAGAATTCAGGAGGGATAGTCACTGGGCGGGAGACAAAGGTAAACTGAGGGGCGGAGGGGTGACGATCGCCGTACCACCACGCGCTAGGTCGGCCTGAACGCGCATCAACAAACTCGCGTTCCGAGGTAACCCTCGCCTTCCGAGACACATTTTCCGAGGAAATCCGGCTCGTATTCCGAAAAACTCGCATACAGGGACACATAAAGGCAAACTAACAAAATCATTAGAGAAAGGGGGAGTGAAAAATAAGAAGAGGGGGAACAAGTTCCTCAAGATTGCATACACCAACATAGATGGAGTAAGATCAAAGATACTGGAGTTCAGTGATATAATATAGCTGCAGACACCAGACATTGTTGCACTCACGGAGACAAAACTTGAAGATGCTATTTTAAATGAGGTCATATTCCCAAGGGGCTACTCAATTTGGAGACGGGACAGAAAAATCAGAAAAGGCGGTGGCGTTGCTGTGCTGGTGAAAGAACACCTAAAGGTGAATGAAATAGTGACTGCCAATCCACAAGAAGTTGACATAATAGCACTAGAGATCTGCCATGAGGATGATAAACTAATGATCATAAATGCATATAGTCCACCGCTCAGCAGCACATGGTCAAAGGAGGAGCTAGATAGTAAACGAGAAGGTCTTATAACAATAATGAGAGATCATAGCGAGAGCGGATAACGATAGTTCACGACTGTTGATAGTCGGCAACTTCAACTTGAAATCCATAGACTGGGAAGCATGTGAAGCTAAAACAGAAGATTTCTGGACCTGTAAATTTGTAGACCTCATCCTGGAAACATTCTTGTATCAACATGTTAAACAAGCTACGAGGATGAGGGAAGGGGACGTCCCCTCCATGCTAGATTTGATATTTACCAGGAAGGAGGAAGAAATATTTGACATTCAGTACCTTCCTTCCTTGGGTAAAAGTGACCATGTCTTTTTGGGAATAAAGTATGCAATGCGTTATAATCTGGAAGAAAATATGACGGTCGATGCAAATGAAAAACCTGACTTTAGGAGAGAACATTATGGCAACCTTAGAAAAAATTTTAGTGAGTATAATTGGACAGACTTGTTGCTAGGCAAGGAAGTGAATGAGATGTATGTCAGGTTTTGTGAAATATATGATAAAGGCACAAAAAAATTTATACCAAAACAGAGAAGCAGAACTAGGAAACAGGATTGGTTCAACAGAAAGTGTGAGAGGGCCAGAGACCAAAAGACACAAAAATGGAATCAATACAGGAAGAGGCCGAACCCCCAAACATACCAGCGATACAAAAATGCGAGAAACAACTACACGGCAGTGAGGAGAGAGGCAGAAAGAAATTTTGAAAAAGGGATGGCAGACAAATGTAAAACAGAACCAGGTCTATTCTATAAATTCATAAACAACAAATTGCAGGTAAAGGATAATATTCAGAGGTTGAAAATGGGAAATAGATTCACGGAAAATGAAAAGGAAATGTGTGAAACATTAAACGAAAAGTTCCAAAGTGTGTTTGTACAAAATGAAATCTTCAGGGAATCAGATACAATAAGAATTCCAGAGAACAACATAGAGCACATAGAGGTGTCTAGAGACGAAGTGGAAAAAATGCTCAAGGAGCTAAATAAGAACAAAGCAGTTGGTCCAGATGGAGTTTCACCATGGGTTCTGAGAGAATGTGCACCTGAGCTCAGCATTCCTCTTCAACTGATTTTTCAGGCATCCCTGTATACAGGAGTTGTAGCTGATGTGTGGAAAAAGGCTAACATAGTTCCAATCTACAAAAGTGGAAGCAGGGAAGACCTCCTCAATTATAGACCGGTATCATTGACAAGTGTAATAGTCAAAATATTGGAAAAAATAATTAAAACTAAATGGGTAGAACACCTGGAGAGAAATGATATAATATCAGACAGACAGTATGGTTTTCGATCTGGAAGATCCTGTGTATCGAATTTACTCAGTTTCTATGATCGAGCAACAGAAATATTACAGGAAAGAGATGGTTGGGTTGACTACATCAATCTGGACCTAAAAAAGGCTTTGAACAGAGTTCCACATAAGAGGTTGTTCTGGAAACTGGAAAATATTGGAGGAGTGACAGGTACGCTTCTAACATGGATGAAAAATTTTCTGACTGATAGAAAAATGAGGGCTGTGATCAGAGGCAATGTATCGGACTGGAGAAATGTCACAAGTGGAGTACCACAGGGTTCAGTTCTTGCACCAGTGATGTTTATTGTCTACATAAATGATCTACCAGTTGGTACAGTACAACCTTGATTCAACGTACCCCGATTCAATAAATCTCCGGCTAGTTCGCACACTTTTCAGGCCGAATTTACTCACCCGGTTCGACGAACAATGGTTCGCCGAAGCGAGGGATGTTCGGATTTGCTTACGATGCCCAGACAGAGTTCACAGACTGGTGGAAAACTTTCCCATTCTATAACAGATTACAATTAATAATTCTCTCATATGACAAGTTGGATCACACAAGTGGATCACACAAGTGGACCACACAAATGGACCACACATGTGGACCACAAGTGGTCCACAAGCTTACGATTTTGAGACAGAGTTCACAGAGTGGTGGAAAACTTTCTCATTCTATCACAGATTACAATTAATAATTCCTTCATAAGAAGTTGGATCACACAAGTGAACCATATGAACCAAACACCAGCCAAAATGGTCCACACAAACACCAGCCAGAGTAATCCACACAAGTGAACAACTGAGTTTCCATGATTTTCGTTCACTGATTTGGGGCACACGTATCTTTGTACATTAATTTAAAGGATGAAGCGTGATTACCTAGCTACATGTGGTAAAATCTCCTTATAGACATTTTCTGTGATGAAACAAGATGAGTGAGGGTGGACAGATAAGAGAATACTATACTGTAAACTTCACTTTACAGTGAGGTTTCACTCACTTTCGTCTGTGTGTCGTCATAGTTCAGTGACCCATGACTTTTGAAAGTTTCATATTAATAAATAATTTCTAAAACCAGTGTTTTAAGAGCTTTTTATTATCCTAATTAAACTAAACTAAATAAAACCGAAAATATGCTGTAACATGATAGACATCTGCTCTTTGAGAAATTACTGTATGTTATTGGAACAACTCTAGCGTGAGTGGACGGGTCTAATCCCTGTACACACACCATGCTTGTTTCATCCCTCCCTCCCTCTCTCCCCCTCCCTCCCTCCCTCTCTCCCTCTCCCTCTCTCTCTCTCTCTCTCTCTCTCTCTCTCTCTCTCTCTCTCTCCCCTCCCTCCATCCATCCATCCATCCATCCCCTCCCTCCATCCATCCCCTCCCTCCATCCATCCATCCCCTCCCTCCATCCATCCCCTCCATCCATCCATCCATCCCCTCCCTCCATCCATCCCCTCCATCCATCCATCCATCCCCTCCCTCCATCCATCCATCCCCTCCCTCCATCCATCCACCCATCCCCTCCATCCATCCATCCATCCATCCATCCATCCCCTCCATCCATCCATCCCCTCCATCCATCCATCCCCTCCATCCATCCATCCCCTTCCTCCATCCATCCATCCATCCATCCCCTCCTTCCCTCTATCTATCCATCCATCCATCCATCCATCCATCCCCTCCCTCCCTCCATCCATCCCTCCATCCCCTCCCTCCATCCATCCATCCATCCATCCCCTCCCTTCCTCCCTCCATCCATCCATCCATCCCCTCCCTCCATCCATCCCCTCCCTCCCTCCATCCATCCATCCCCTCCCTCCCTCCATCCATCCATCCCTTCCCTCCATCCATCCATCCATCCCCTCCCTCCCTCCCTCCATCCATCCATCCATCCATCCCCCCTCCATCCATCCATCCATCCCCTCCCTCCATCCATCCATCCATCCCCTCCATCCATCCATCCATCCCCTCCCTCCATCCATCCATCCCCTCCCTCCATCCATCCCCTCCCTCCATCCATCCATCCCCTCCCTCCATCCATCCATCCCCTTCCTCCATCCATCCATCCATCCCCTCCATCCATCCATCCCCTTCCTCCATCCATCCATACATCCCCTCCCTCCATCCCTCCATCCATCCATCCCCTCCCTCCATCCATCCATCCATCCATCCCCCCTCCATCCATCACCCCCTCCATCCATCCCCTCCCTCCATCCATCCATCCCCTTTCTCCCTCCATCCATCCAGAATTGAAGAAACAAATCAAGTTAAAAAAAAAAGTTAACTGGGTCAGAGTTAGGGTTATCACCGAGTCGAGTCGAGTCGAGTCGGTTCCTTCACCACCACCGACACACCTTCCCCCCCCCACCCCCCCCCACCCTACAGCCCATACACACACACACCCTCAAATCATCCATCCTTCCATCCCTCCCTCCATCCTTCCATCAATCCATTTCCATCCTCTCCTTCCCTGCCTCCCTCTGTAAAATCTCCTTATAGACATTTTCTGTGATAAAACAAGGTGAGTGAGGGTGGACAGATAAGGGAATACTGTTCTGTAAACCTCACTTGGTTTTCCTTCGTCTGTGTTGTTATAGTTCAGTGACCCATGGCTTTGAAAGTTTCAGACCAATAAATCATTTCTAAAACCAATGCTTTAATAGCTTTTTATTATCCTAATTAAACTAAACTAAATAAAACCGAAAATATACTGTAATATGTTAGACATCTGCGATTTGAGAAATTATTTGTTATTGGAACAACTCCAGCGTGAGCGAGTGGACGGGTCTAATCCCTGTACACACACCATGCTTGTTTCATATCCCTCCCTCTCTCCCCCTCCGTCCCTCCCTCCCCCTCCCTCCCTCCCCCCCCCCCTCCCTCTCCCTCCCTCTCTCTCCCTCCCTCCCCCCCCATCTCTCTCCCTCCCTCCCCCCCTCTCTCTCCCTCCCTCCCCCCCTCTCCCTCTCTCTCTCTCTCTCTCTCTCTCTCTCTCTCTCTCTCTCTCTCTCTCTCTCTCTCTCTCTCTCTCTCTCTCTCTCTCCATCCCCTCCCTCCATCCATCCATCCATCCATCCCCTCCCTCCATCCATCCCCTCCCTCCATCCATCCATCCCCTCCATCCATCCATCCATCCCCTCCATCCATCCACCCATCCCCTCCATCCATCCATCCATCCATCCCCTCCATCCATCCATCCCCTCCATCCATCCATCCATCCATCCATCCCCTCCCTCCCTCCCTCCATCCATCCATCCATCCCCTCCCTCCCTCCATCCATCCCCTCCCTCCATCCATCCATCCCCTCCCTCCCTCCATCCATCCCCTCCCTCCATCCATCCATCCATCCATCCCCTCCCTCCATCCATCCATCCATCCATCCATCCCCTCCCTCCATCCATCCATCCATCCATCCCCTCCCATCCCTCCATCCATCCATCCCCTCCCTCCATCCATCCATCCATCCCATCCCTCCCTCCCTCCATCCATCCATCCATCCATCCCCTCCCTCCCTCCCTCCCTCCCTCCATCCATCCATCCATCCCCTCCCTCCCTCCATCCATCCATCCCCTCCCTCCCTCCCTCCATCCATCCCCTCCCTCCATCCATCCATCCCCTCCCTCCATCCATCCATCCATCCATCCCCTCCCTCCCTCCATCCATCCATCCATCCCCTCCCTCCCTCCCTCCCTCCATCCATCCATCCATCCATCCCCTCCCTCCCTCCATCCATCCATCCATCCCCTCCCTCCATCCATCCATCCATCCCCTCCCTCCCTCCCTCCATCCATCCATCCCCTCCCTCCATCCATCCATCCATCCCCTCCCTCCATCCATCCATCCTCTCCCTCCATCCATCCATCCCCTCCCTCCATCCATCCCCCCTCCATCCATCCATCCATCCCCTCCCTCCATCCATCCATCCCCTCCCTCCATCCATCCCCCCCCTCCATCCATCCATCCATCCCCCCCCTCCATCCATCCATCCATCCCCTCCATCCATCCATCCATCCATCCCCTCCCTCCCTCCATCCATCCATCCATCCATCCATCCATCCATCCCCTCCCTCCATCCATCCATCCATCCTCTCCCTCCATCCATCCATCCCCTCCCTCCATCCATCCCCCCTCCATCCATCCATCCATCCCCTCCCTCCATCCATCCATCCCCTCCCTCCATCCATCCCCCCCCTCCATGCATCCCCCTCTCCATCCATCCATCCATCCCCCCCTCCATCCATCCATCCATCCCCTCCATCCATCCATCCATCCATCCCCTCCCTCCATCCATCCCCCCCTCCATCCATCCCCCCCTCCATCCATCCATCCATCCCTTCCCTCCTTCCATCCATCCCCTTTCTCCCTCCATCCATCCAGAATTGAAGAAACAAATCAAGTTAAAAAAAAAGGTAACTGGGTCAGAGTTAGGGTTATCACCGAGTCGAGTCGAGTCGGTCCCTTCACCACCACCGACACACCTTCCCCCCCCCCACCCTACAGCCCATACACACACACACCCTCAAATCATCCATCCTTCCATCCCTCCCTCCATCCTTCCATCAATCCATTTCCATCCTCTCCCTCCCTGCCTCTCCCTCACAAGCTCTGCCTGCCCGCCTCTCTTCCTGCCTACCCCCTCCCAATCTCTGCCTCCCTCCCAAGCTCTGCCTGCCTGCCTGCCTGCCTCCCTCCCTCCCTGCCTGCCTGCCTGCCTGCCTGCCTGCCTGCCTGCCTCCCTCCCTCCCTGCCTGCCTGCCTCCCTGCCTGCCTGCCTCCCTGCCTGCCTGCCTGCCTGCCTGCCTGCCTGCCTGCCTGCCTGCCTTCCTCCCTCCCTCCCTGCCTGCCCATCCACCCACCAGTCAGCCATCACTGACACAATGAGTGCATTTGGAGCCGACATGGTGCACGGATGTTCCTTGATTGTGCCGATATGTCCAACAAAGTCGCGGAATGAACGCTCCAGCCTCTTGACAAATCAAAATATCGTGTTAAAATTAAAGTTGCAGTAATTTTAGTGTACAATAGTTTTCATAAACTTTATTGTAGTACTCAACATACAACAGAACTACTCAACACAGTGTTAACGGCATAATACACTACAGTACTGTATGTATTTACTGTACAGCATTCACAACTCCATGAGACTTCAAGATGGACTTAACTCCAACAATAAGGTAAATAACAAATGTAACAGTATTTGTTAGTAGAGTAATAATATATAGGTACAGTATATAATATGATAATGCATTTTTATTGTCTACAAGAAAAATAAAGACACTGATGCAAACGCCTCCTGAAGGTCACCTCTTGCAACGAATCCAACGCTCCAACGAACTGGGGTCGGTCCCATATAGTACGTTGAATCGAGGTTGTACTGTATACTGAATTATATGAACATGTTTGCTGATGATGCTAAGATAATAGGAAGGATAAGAAACTTAGATGATTGTCATGCCCTTCAAGAAGACCTGGACAAAATAAAAATAAGTACATGGAGCGCCACTTGGCAAATGGAATTTAATGTTAATAAATGCCATGTTATGGAATGTGGAATAGGAGAACATAGACCCCACACAATCTATATATTATGTGAGAAATCTTTAAAGAATTCTGATAAAGAAAGAGATCTAGGGGTGGTTCTAGATAGAAAACTATCACCTGAGGACCACATAAAGAATATTGTGCGAGGAGCCTATGCCACGCTTTCTAACTTCAGAATTGCTTTTAAATACATGGATGGCGATATACTAAAGAAATTGTTCACGACTTTTGTTAGGCCAAAGCTAGAATATGCAGCAGTTGTGTGGCGCCCATATCTTAAGAAGCACATCAACAAACTGGAAAAGGTGCAAAGACATGCTACTAAGTGGCTCCCAGAACTGAAGGGCAAGAGCTACGAGGAGAGGTTAGAAGCATCAAATATGCCAAAACTAGAAGACAGAAGAAAAAGAGGTGATATGATCACTACGTACAAAATAGTAACAGGAATTGATAAAATCGACAGGGATTTCCTGAGACCTGGAACTTCAAGAACAAGAGGTCATAGATTTAAACTAGCTAAACACAGATGCCGAAGAAATATAAGAAAATTCACTTTCGCAAACAGAGTGGTAGACGGTTGGAACAAGTTAGGGGAGAAGGTGGTGGAGGCC
This sequence comes from Procambarus clarkii, assembly GCF_040958095.1. Lineage (NCBI taxonomy): Eukaryota > Metazoa > Arthropoda > Malacostraca > Decapoda > Cambaridae > Procambarus > Procambarus clarkii. Next base: position 38,517,092 of record NC_091189.1, read on the forward strand.
AAGACCCTCAGTAGTTTCAAAGCGCTATATGACAAAGAGTGCTGGGAAGACGGGACACCACGAACGTAGCTCTCATCCTGTAACTACACTTAGGTAATTACACTTAGGTAATTACCAGAGCAGAGCAGTGTCAGGGGGGGGGGGGGGGGGGGAGTGGGGGGGTGCCGCAGCAGAGCGCAGTTCCTGGCAAAGGGAAACAAACAAAACAAGGATCCAAAATCTGTTGGTATTTCAAATGGGGTACCTGTAAGCATGGAATATTGAGAAGAAGAAATGGAACATGTAAAAAACGATTACCCTAGAAAGTGAAGAAACCTCATCAGTACAGGTAAATGTACCAAAAGCTGTGAATTATTTCACCCAGAAACTTGCAAGAACTCTGTAGACAGGAAAGAGTGCTTCAATGCTGAATATCCAGCTTTTCATATAAGAGGTACCAGGCGAATAAAACCAACAGACCACCACTATGAAAACAGCCATAACTCCATCGACTAGGATGATTTTTTAACAAGAGAAAGAGGAGAAGAATGGCTAAAAATGACCAGACTCTACCACTATCTCGGTCAAATGCTAGAGAGGATGCAAACACAGTGGCCTCTCTACCAGAGCCTCAGATATTAACACCAAGTAAAGCATCCAGCACTTCCACTAACACGATAACATCATTTATATTTGCCAACATCCAGGGTATAAAAACACGCAAATCCAACAAAGTTCATTTTATAGATGGTCTCCTTCATGAGGCAAATGCAGTGTTTGCAGCCCTAACTGAAACTCACAAAAAGGACTACCATGATGGTGAAATATGGATCTCAGAGTACAATCTTTTCAGATGTGACAGGAAACACCGGCTACAGGGTGGGGTCAGCCTCTACATCAAAGACACACTCGTCTGTACTGAGTTGCTAAACACCTCAAATGATATGGTGGAAGTGCTGATAATCAAAATAGAGATCCTAAATGTAGTTATTGTCCTTGTATATAAGTCACTGGAGGCAAACCCTAAGCAGTTTAACGACCAACTAATGAAAATAGAACACTGCTTGGAAAACCTCACAAATCCAGTCAAAAAACATCCTGCTTGGGGATTTCAACCTATGGCACCTGAAATGGAAGCACCTGGCTAATACAGCAATATCAGAGAGAATACCAGGAAGTAGCCTAAATGAACAAGCACATGCAAATGACTTGCTATGGATGTGCGAGAGGTTTGCCTTAACCCGCAAACCGCTAGGGGCCCAAATGGAATTCACACCCACAGGCGCAACAAAAAAAAAAAAATCCAAAAAATTCTTTTGTCTTATAGAAGTGTTCATTTTTGTTCCCTGATCACGGAAAAAATAACAAAAAAATCGTAGGTGGCATATTTTAGCCGCAATAGGGTAGGGAAGTGTGGCAAAAAAGGGGCGTTGGCAGAGCCTTTGCAAGACGAGGTCTACTCCGCCCGAGCTGTCAGACAGCAGTTGCCACAAATTACCTAATTATTTCTGTCTCTGATTGATTTTTTCTTAGTTTTTTTGCAGTAATATTATTCCATACAGTGAATTGTGGTATATTTATATTATAAAATGTGTGAACCATCGCTGTACTCAAAATTATGGTGTGCATATTAGTGATTCAATTATTATGTTCATAAAACAATAAACAAATAGTTTTGCTGTTGTTACACTATATACACAGGTTATATATAAGTATTTGCATGTTTTGTACACCATAACGAATTACTAAGTTGGTCTTTTGAGTCAAAAAGCAACGAGGAGTGACCGCCAAACACCAGCGAGCCACTCACTGCCACTCCCTCCCTCAACACCACCTCACTCACCCTCATTCACCTCCCACAATACTCTTTCTGTATTTATTCACTATACACAGACGTTATATATACGTATTTACATGTTTTGTTCACCATAACTGTACATCTAAGCTTGTATGGTGAGTAAAGGCCATAAGACGTAGCTACTCACATAGGCAGCTGATCGGCGGCCGCCCTCAAGGCCAGACGCACTAATATTTGTCCTCCAACAATATTGTTTGTGGTGTTATTACGCTATATACACACATTATATATAAGTATCTACCTGTTTTATTCACCATACCTGAACAAATAAGCTGGTATGGTGCCCAAAGATCATAGTGGCCATCAGTAAACAACATGCCAAGTCGTGCAGACGACGCTCCTCCCTCACCAAAATGGCGGCTCCCAACCTACTCCTCTCGCTGTTATCTCACACTATACACACGTTATATATAAGTATCTACATTTGTGTTCACCATATCGAACCACTAAGCTGGTATGGTGAGTGCAGTCAATAAATGGTGGCCACACACAGTCAGAAAACGACGCCACAACCCTCCCTCCCACAGCCTTACTCCTCCCTCCATGGAGCACAGCGCTAAATATCACCACAATCTTGCTATTATCAGAATCCTGGTCAGTTTTGTCACAGTCAGGGGGCTTCAGTAATACTATCACTGCTAAATAATAGCAGTATCATTTATATTATGGTATTTGTAGGCGATGCTGTGGTCACAAGCTGAACAGCGGTGCTGTGAGCTCATGCTGCATGCGCCAGCCTTGGTGGCTTGCTCAATACTGACGCTGTAACACCCAAGAATGTTGGCCTGGATTTTTTTTCTAGGTGGCATCTGGCAACTATCGGTCGTGGCTGTACTATAGCTGCCCCTATCCCAGGCGGGGCGTTTAAATTATAGCGCTAGACACGAAATCATATATAAATGATGTGCGCGGTTTCGGTTTTGTCACTGATATCATTTATATATGATATGCGCGGTTTGAGGGTTAAACCAAGCAAATAGTAGAATCAACTAAGAAGGAGAACACGCTGGACCTCATTTTCACCAATAATGATGAATTGATCAGGAACATAATGATTACAAATACCTGTTACTCAGATCACAACTTAATTGAAGTTTTGACAAGCACGGGGTAATAGACCTTCAAAACCAGTCCTGATTCCCGGTGGAGGAGATTTCAGTAAATTCAACTTCAATAATAAACAGATAAACTGGGAGCAAATAAACCAGGACTTCACAGAAATAAACTGGGAAGAACAGCTAGAAAACGCAAACCTGAACCAGTGCCTGGAAAAAATAAGCTCAGTAGCACTAGAAATATGTTCAAACCCCATACCCAAAGAAAAAAAAGAGTAAGAGATGCAGATTGGAACGGGAACATTGTTCCCTCTATAGGCGAAGAAAAAGAATCGCGGAACAAATTGAGAATCGCACCCTATCTCAAGAACGGTGAAAAAGGTTAGGTAGAGAAATAGAAACAATTGAACTCAAGCTACGAGAATCATACAAAACCTAGGAGAGGCAAAGAGAGCAAAAGCAATCCTGCTATTATCAGAATCCTGGTCATTTTTATCATAGTCAGGGGTCTTCTGCAATAATATCATCGCTAAATAATAGTAAGAACATGTATATTATGGCATTTTTAGGCGATGCTGTGGTCACAAGCTGAACAGCAGTGCAGTGAGCTCATGCTGCGTGCGTCAGACTTGGTGGCTCACTCAATACTGAGGCCCTCACACCCGGGAATTTAGCCCATGATTTAAAAAAAAAATGGCGTCTGTTTACAAGAGCCCTGATGAAGGTGAGGTGAACCCCGTGTATCCGCGGGCCGTTTAAATCTTGCGTAGTACTCCAATACATCATATGATGGGATGCGCAATTTATGGCAAGTCACTTAACCCATCATATGATGTGTTGCACAACTTAAGGGTTAAAGAACACAATAAAGTAGCCGTAAGAACTGCAGAAAAATTGACAGGTTGGATAACAAGAACCTTTCACACTAGAGATGCTGTACCAATGATGATACTTTTCAAAATGCTAGTGCTCTCTAGAATGGAGTGCTGCTGCACAATGACAGCCCCTTTCAAAGATGGAGAAATTGCTGACCTGGAGAGCGTGCAAAGATCTTTTACTGCTAGAATCCACTCAGTAAAACATCTAAACTACTGGGACCGACTAAAGAGCCTAAATCTGTATTCCCTTGAGCGCAGGCGGGAGAGATACAGGCATACCTCAGTTTAAGAGTTTAATTGGTTCCTGGAGACGCCTCGTATTCCGAAAACTCGCATTCCGAAGCTAATTTCCCCATAAGAAATAAAGGGAAATGAATTAATCCGTTCCTGACTACCCCAAAAACCCCACATCAAACTAAATTTTTATACCTAATTCATCTAAATAAACCTACAAAACTATGTTCAAGTTATTACTTACCTTGCTGTTGAATGCTGTAGGCGTATGGAAGATGGTGAGGAGGTGGGAGGAAGAGAGGAGTTTCTGTTTGGAAGGGGAGTCCCCTTCCATTATCACATCAGGCAGTGAGGACTTCACTGGTATGCACACTCTGGCACATTTTGCCTGCATACCACTAGGGCTTGCTTGTTTTACTAAGAATTTATCTAATGACACTTGTTTTTCCCTACATTTTAACACTTGTCTGACTTGTCTGTAGTAAGACATCACATTATCATTTAAAAGGTCAATGCACCGGCCTGCTACAGCTTTATCTGGGTGAGTTTTTTCAACAAAACTTTGCAGTTCTTCCCATACTTCACACATTTTCTAAATCAAGAAGGGACATCCTCTACTGCCTCTACTCACAGCTATTTTCTTAGGTTGAACCTTACCAATGGCTTTCTTGAGACCCATGGCAAGATATATAATGACAACTTTTATGCTCAAATGGCCAAAAAACCGATAAAAAACTGTAAATCCTTGTGAAGAATTCAGGTGGGATAGTCACTGGACACGAGACACTGGTAAACTGAGGCGCGATCGCCATGCCACCACGCGCCAGTCGGCCTGTACACGTATCAACAAACTCGCGTCCCGAGGTAACCCTCGCCTTCCGAGACATATTTTTGGAGTAAATCCTGCTCGTCTTCCGAAAAACTCGCATACAGGGACACTCGCATTCCGAGGTACCACTGTACATAATAATCTATACAGGGAAAATAATAGAGGGGCTGGTCCCAAATCTGCACACAGAAATAACACCACATGAGACCAGAAGGCATGGCAGGATGTGTACAATACCCCTGTTCAAAAGCAGAGGTGCAACAGGTACTCTGAGAGAGAACGCTATCAACATCAGAGGCCCGAGACTGTTCAACACACTTCCACTACACCTAAGGGGCATAACTGGCCAACCCCTCACAGTGTTCAAGAGAGAACTGGATAAGCATCTCCAAAGGATACCTGATCAACCAGGCTGTGAGCAGCCGTGTCCAACGGCCTGGTTGATCAGTCCAGCAACCAGCAGGCCTGGTCGACGACCGGGGTGCAGGGATGCTGAGCCCCGGAAACACCTCAAGGTAACCTCAACGGTTACATGGCACCCATTCCAATCACGACACTCTCCCAGTCTTAGAGGGAGATCCTGTGGGGGTTTTACCTAATCAGTGATTACCTAATCACTTAGGTAATCACTGAGCAAGTGTACTTCCTGGATTCTATTACACAGTTATATTGCCTATTCACTGGGACTTAAGCACTGTTGCTAACAACCTTTTAACACAACACGTGACCCAGGCCAACCAACAAGACCAGAACGGTTCACAACAGGATGGAAAACCACACAAAAATTTGCCAGCAGTCACTGGAGACATGTAAATGAACAATCTTAATCCTGTTCTTATAAATATAGCACAACAAATACCATAAAGTTCTTGCTCTTAGTTACCACGTGCAGGGAATCATCCGACTTGACCTAACAAGTGGGCGGTGGTGCACACAGCACCACCGTTCTCAGAGATGAGAACAAGCAACTGTTTATGTTCAAGCCTCCCTCCTGGGGATCCAATGTTTTCCTGGTTCCTCATCTATTTCTTTTTCATTTTTGTTTAAAACTAGTTTTCAACATTGAACACACATGTTCCACATGTTTTTTCCAGTCACAGAATGTACTTGGAATAGTTTCTTTCTAAACAATATATATAGTACTTATACACACTTATATAGTACTTAAAATATAGTACTTTTTACATCTTTTTAGAGAATACAGTGGGGCCTCGACTTACGATGGTAATATTTCGATGGATGGATTTGATGGTGATGGATATTTCGACTTACGATGGATCGTAAGTCAAAATATCATAAGTCGAAGCGATTTTTCCCGTAAGAAATAAAGGGAATTGAATTAATCCATTCCTCACCCTCCAAAATATTAACTTACAAATACATTTTATACTGAATACAATGTTTTTTTCTAACTACAATACAGGACATAAGTTTATCTTACCTTTATGGAGGGCTCTTGATGGAAGATAGTGATGAGGGGGAGGAGGAAAGGTGTTACTGTTTGGAAGGGAGTCCCCTTCCATTATAACATCAGGCAGTGATTACTTTTCTAGGGTATACTCTCTCTTACGTTTTGCCTGCATACCACTAGGAGCTGGTTGTGATTCACTGTTTGTTTGTTTCACTAAAAACCTTTCCAGAGATTTTTGTTTTTCCATATATTTTAATTTTTGTCTGTAGTGAGGCATCACAATGTCATTAAAAAGGTTAAGGCAACGACCTACTGCACCGTGATTTGGGCGAGTCGTTTCAGCAAAAGTTTGCGATTCTTCCCATCCTGCACACATTTTCTTAATGAGGAAGGGACATTCTGTACTGTCTCCTCCTCCTCTCCTGAAGAAATTTCCTCAGCTGTCTCTTGTTGCTGCTCCTTGTGAAGTTCTTCGGTGATCAGTTCTTCGCTGTGTTCCTCCACCAGCTCGCAACACACAACACTCACAACACTATGAATGCCATTTCTTTTTCTAAATTTCTCAAACCATCCCCTGCTCGCCTTAAACTCTTTCGCATTTGCATCACTCGTTCCAGGGGTTTTCTTTAAAAGGTCTTCTTGCAATTTTCTTGCCTTTTCACAAATGATGGCCTCTGAAACTCTGTCACCCGCTAACTCTGCTGTGTATCCAAATTAATAATAACTGTTCAACATCCTCAAGTGTTTGTGTTCTATGTTTCCTGATTATTGATACCCTTTTGCCACTTTAGCACTCATAATGACCTTTTTCTTAGCCAGTATGGTGGATATCGTTGACTGAGATTTGTTGTACTGCCTAGCTAGTTCAACAACCCGCACACCATCTTCATATTTACGAATGATCTCTTGTTTCTGGTCTAAGGTCAACCTTACATGGGTTTTCATATGCTGAGCTTTACCACTGACTTTCCTGGGACTCATGGCGTGATATATAATAATTAATGTTCAAAAAGCAAAAAATCACCACAAAAGTGGAATTTTTTATAGGCGCGATCGTCACTAAGCGGGCAGCTGTAGCAAACCGAGGCAGGTCGGCCGCGTGACTGGGAACCACTCGCTCGGTCGACCCAAACGTGTACCAACAAATCTCGTTAGTCGACGACACCATCGTATGTCGAGTCGCATTTTTCGATGAAATTTACATCGTAACCCGAAATTATCGTAAATTGAGGCAATCGTAAGTCGAGGTGCCACTGTATTGTTCTCTCATTATGATTATAGACTAACTCTGTACATGTGCTGCTGGGTATACTGGTGGTAGATTTGAAAGGTGGTTTTCCTGCAAGGTTCCTACCTTATAATTAGCATCACTCATGTAAAACCCAGACAATAATAGTTTAACCACAGCACTGCACTGCCTTAAAATATGACACCCGTGGTGCTTCAAAAGTAAATTGTTTGCAAAAATTTGTTTATTCTTCCAAATGTGTTAAATACCCTTCCCTGATCACATATATGTAGAAAAATTTCACAAATGTACTTACTTTGGCCACAGTGGTGTCCGGAATATGGTGTGTGATGTCACGACTCGGTTTTCGCCTGTGCTGTAAACTCCCGGACGCTGTCGCACGCTAGCTTCAACAAGTGCAGGTTGCCACGAATATTTTTTTCCTATTTTTCCGCACATATACAAATGCATTTATAATTTTTTTTTCTGGCTAATCCTATGTATATTGAACACATTTACAATATTCTGGCAGTAGAACATCCATATTGCTTCAGGACACTGTATTACATATATCACAAATGTGTCCTCAAACACTATTTATTTATTTATTTATTTAATTAATTTATTTATTTATTTATATACAAGAAGGTACATTGGGTTTGTGAGAATACATAGCATAGTATTTACAATCTTGAAAAGCCACTAGTATGCGCAGCGTTTCAGGCAGGTCCTTAATTTAACAGATAATTTTAAGTACGAAAATTCTAGCAGAATTAATAAAATGATAACAGATACATTGCAAACAAAAAATGAGATGAGAGAGATTAGTAAGTATATTAAAGCACATTGGTATATTGAAGCTCCGATTGATTACATTGACAGCTTGATTGGTAATTTAAACAAGATTAATAGGCACCATACAGCAGATTGATAGCACATATAAGAAGACAGCAATGATCACAATGGTAAAGATGTTCGGATTGGTACATAAAGATTGGGAGATTGAGTAGCAATAGATACAGTGCAATTTTAAAGCAACAAGGTAAAAAACTATGAAGATGAAATTAGGTACTTTTTAGTTTTGTTTTTGAATGACGCAAAAGTTGGACAGCTTTTCAATTCATTAGGGAGTGAGTTCCATAGACTGGGCCCCTTTATTTGCATAGAGTTTTTACACAGATTAAGTTTGACTCTGGGGATATCAAAGAGATATTTATTTCTGGTGTGGTGATAATGGGTCCTATTACATCTGTCCAGGGAGAGTTTCAGAGCAGGATTTGCATTTAAGAACAGGGTTTTGTAAATGTAATTGACACAAGAAAATTTATGTAGTGAGATTATGTTTAGCATGTTTAGGGAGTTAAACAAGGGGGCTGAGTGTTGTCTGAAAGCAGAATTTGTTATAATTCTGATAGCAGATTTTTGCCGAGTGATGATGGCCTTGAGGTGGTTTGCAGTGGTAGACTTCCATGCACAGATACCATAATTAAGATAGGGATAGATTAGTGCATAACATAGAGAGATGAGAGCAGAGTTAGGTACATAATATCTGATTGTGGAGAGTATACCAACTGTTTTAGAGACTTTCTTAGTTATGTGTTGTATGTGGGTGCTGAAGTTGAGTCTCTTGTCTAGGAATAGGCCAAGAAACTTTCCATCATTTTTATAACTAATGTTTACATTGTCTATCTGAAGCTGAATTGCATTTGTAGATTTGCTTCCAAATAAGATGTAGTAGGTCTTTTCTATGTTAAGTGTTAGTTTGTTGGTTGACATCCATAAGTGGACTTTTTTTAGTTCATTATTAACAACATTACTTAGTGTATGTGGATGTATCCACATACACTAAATACAGAGTACCACTTGGTTTCTGAACCCCTTGGGGACGAGACCCGTCGGTTAACATGTAAGTTCGTAAACGAGAAATAAAGAGAAAAAATTAAATAGAAATGTAAAAAAAAATTTAAGAAAAATTTACAGAAAAAACTCTAGGGGACGAAATCGACAGGTTCATAGCATAACTGCAACCGTATTTTGTTTGTACTCACCAATAAGTGAAGTCCTGATCCACTTCATAAAAGTTCTTAAATGTTCCTAGCTGATTATTAAGATGTCTGGCAAACTTCCTCTGGATGTTTCCTGCCATCCTGCAGGAACATCCTGCCAGCCTGCATACCAGCCTGCCTGCCAGCCTGCCTGCCAGCCTGCATGCCAGCCAGTCTGCCAGCCAGCTTGCCTGCCTCACTCTGCCTGCCTCCCTCCCTGCCATCCTGCTAACGGGTCGAGTGTGTTAGGCTTAAAATTCGGGAATGAGCCGGTTTCTCCCCCACCACCGACAAACCCACTCCCCCCTACATCCCATACTCTCTTTTAAAGGTCACACGGTTCAACCACGTGACTATCCCTGCCTCCTAGCTTGCCAACCAGCCTGCCTCCCTCTCTGCCTGCCATCCAGCCTGCCTCCCTCTCTGCCTGCCATCCAGCCTGCCTCCCTCTCTGCCTGCCATATCCAATCTGCCTTCCTCTCTGCCTGCCATCCAGCCTGCCTGCCTGCCTGCCTGCCTGCCTGCCTGCCTGCCTGCCAGCCAGCCAGCCAGCCAGCCAGCCAGCCAGCCAGCCAGCCAGCCAGCCAGCCTGCCTGCCTGCCTATGGCGGTATGTTCACTCACAAGATGAGTGGCGCTGCCCAATAAACTCGCCCCTCGGGGCAAAATTTAAAATTTAAAAGCACAGAATGAACATTCCAGCCTTATGACAATTCAAAATAATAGGAATAATAGGCCGTGAATCTGTGAAGTCACAGTGGGCAAACTGGACCATCTCCCACCCACCACCACAGGCCGGCATGACGCTTGGCGGACCCCTTCCAAGTTCGGGTAGCATGACTCTCCAACCCCAATCGGGAAACTGGAAGTTTCGGATAACTAAAGTTCGGAAACCAAGTGGTGCTCTGTAACATCATGATGATAACATGATGATCATGTTCATCATGGTATTCATGTGATGATGATTATGATAACATGATCATCCACATGATTAGTATTACATCCACATAGTGTATGTGGATGTAATACTAATCATATTTCCAAGTATGTTGACCAGACCACACTAGAAAGTGAAGGGACGGCGATGTTTTGGTCCATCCTGGACCTTTCTCAAGTCGATTGTGCTACAATCAACTTAATACTAGTAATACATGAAGTAATACATGTGATAATGACCATAGAGGAAAAACAAGAAATCATTCGTAAACATGAAAATGGTAAAGTGTTGTTGAACTAGCTAGGCAGTACAACAAATCTTCAGGGGGGGAGGAGGAGGTGGCAGGATGTCCCTTCCTCATTAATTAAGAAAATGTGTGCAGTATGGGATGAACTGCAAAGTTTTGCTGAAAAGAATAAAGCTGTAGAAGGCCGTTGCATTGATCTTATTAATGACAATGTGATGTCTCATTACAGACAAGTGTTACAAAGAAGGGAAAAACAATCTTCAATTTAACGATCTCTAGTGAGAAAATCAAGCAGTGAGCCAGAAGTAGGTCCTAGTGGTATGCAGGCAAAACATACCAGAGTGTGTACTCCAGAGAAGTCATCACTGCCTGATGTTATAATGGAAGGGGGACTCCCCCTTCCAAACAGTAACACCTCTCCTCCTCCCCCCTCCTCACCGTCTTCCATACGCCAACAGGAGTCATCAGTAGAGGTAAGTAATAACTTGTACATACTTTTTGTACTGAAGATTTAGGTGAATTAGGTATAAAATTTACTTTGAAGTTAATTTTTTGGGGAGTCAGGAACGGATTAATTCATTTCCCATTATTTCTTATGGGGAAATTCGCTTCGGTTTACGAATTTTCAGGTTATGAATCGTCTCTAGGAACAGATTAAATTCGTAAACTGAGGTACCCCTGTAGTTGTCTGTGAACAGGATATGCCCCTTGTTCAGCAACGGTACCATGAGTGTTTTAACGACACTGCCTGAGAACCCGTGTGGATCTAGACCTGGAATGTCAACGTCTGTACCTGAATACAGTATCATGTCCATGGCAATACCAGTTTTGCAGTCACATAGCACAAAAAACTTCCAGACCGGTGCCGCTTTGATGGAAAGTACTGCCTAAAAGCCAGTCATTCCTTGAGGAGGACTAGCGATTCATTAATCAGGACATTCTGTCCTGGTACAAAATAGTCATGGAACTTCCCTCTCAAATCACTAAATATCTTCTGCACCTTCCAGTCTATCCTGTCTGTGTTCATTATCATTGTTCTAAAAGTGCAGGCACCTGAGAAGCAGCAGGAACCTATCACGTGATATGAACCTGTTGAACACAGGGGGATGGAACAAGGCTGACTTTGCTCCAATAATCCTGGATCATGTGTTTTTCTGAGGACCTCATCATCATGCACAATGCTAAAAACACATACATTTCCTCATTTGTCATGTCTTTCCAACATGTCATGCGAGAGGCAGGTAAAATGCCAGTGTCAATGAGGCTGTGAGCATATCTGTTCGTCTCTGCAAAGAGATGGTCCATGAATTTCTTATCAAAATATGCCATAAAATAGTCAATTTCAGCCATATCATCACTAGTATAGGAGAATAAGGGTGTCACACCAACACTGGTACCATCAAATATTGAAATTTTGGGGACAAAAGTCTCACAATACTCCCACACAAGTACACCAGTGGTTTTGGCGCGAACACCATGGCCACTACCAGCACGAGGACCACCAGCACGGGCCCCAAAAACACGGCTCCGTCATCTTGTGCCAGAGCTGCATATGGGTATGCCAGGAGATGAGAGTGTTCTGCATAGCATAAGCCTACAACAAACACCTGATGTCAAGGGAACACTGTCGTCTTTGTCCTGAGGCCGCGTGACTCGCTGCCGCTTGCCTCAGCATGATGCTGGGGCACCAAAACCCCACCTATTAGCACCATTGCTGCTTGTACTCGGTTCGTTAACTCTGCTTGCATCGGAGCCTATGTCACTGAAGTCCAAGAATAATTCATCACATGAAGTATCACTAAATAAACTCACATCAGGGGACACACATGGTGATGGTGACTCTAGTGATGTTGACCCAGGGCAGCGAGGCGCATGTACTGTGCACACTCGCAACATCGTCCACCTTCGTCTCCCCATCACTCGAGTCCGACCCCTGTGTTACGTCTTTTTCAGGACTGTAGTCTAAATCATCCATCGCTCCATCATCATACAATATGTCCCGTGTTTCGTCCTCTGAGAGTTGTTTTGCTGGACCGCGGCTGATCATGGAGCTGGAGCTTGTCGACAATGTGTCAGACATTGGTTGCTTCCTTGAAGCTAAGGGTCCCCACGGCCCTGGGGTATGTTGGGATTTTTTTTTTCAAAACGGCGGTCGATCACTGGAGGCCTCGGGAACCCATTTCGTACCCACGTCACTGCGCGCCACTTTTGAATCGTACACTATACCTATGAGAGCCTTGAGGCGCGTTGTGCACCACCCATCGAGAGCCTCAAGGCACGTTGCGCAATGCAGTTGTTAAATCAAAGTATGACAAAAACCACACTTTAAGGGGTTAATAAGACATCTTTTGATAATGAATGTAAAACCATCACAAGACTTTCTCAATCATGCTCCTTACCTTCAGTCTCTTGATGCCTGCTCGAGTTATGAGCTGACAGTCATAGAGTTCAATTCGCTGAAGATTATGGCAGGACAAGAGGTGGTCTAAGGATGCATCCGTAATGAGAGGGCAGTTGTCCAACTCCAATACTGACAAATGTTCTGTAGAACAAGCAGAGACACCCAGGTGTCGGATACCTTCGTCTGTGATCAGTTCACAATGAGACAGGCTCTGTAAATAGAGAGGAAAATGGAAGACAAAAAGAAATACAAAATTACTGACAATGCATCATTAAAGACATTTAAGTTACAGTTTAATGAGCTAATGCAAATATAAAATACTCTTCAGTATGCAATACCACTGAATGTAATTTGGGTAATTTATTTGCCAATAACATCAATAATTTCAACTTAATCTGTACAATAATCTTAACTTAGAGTATAGTTATTACAGCTAAAGATTAGAGTTCCTGATCTATTACATGTTCACATGGGGGCTGAAGGGTCCTGGAAAGTGACTACAGAAGGAACTTTAAATTTGTTGGGCCCCAACTGGGTAAATTAACTGGTTAACCAATTACAGTACAGAATACAATAAATGAGCGCACATCAAATTACTTACTGAAGTTCCTATAGAGAGATTGGTGTGATGTGTACCTGGTGGAACAACCTGCCCTCCTAATACAACATCACACTTTGACAAGTACTCTAAGGCCAAACATTATTGTACTAGAAAATGGGGAAATCCACTATGGCTACAGGTGGGTGCGAACCTTCGACCCCAGCATTGCCAGTCACGTACTCTATCACTAGACCACCGATGACTGGTAAAAGTAATACAACCGGATTTCTACTGAAATCACAGGAAGTCTAGAAGCCCCCACTGAAGTTTTTATATATGACCCACAAGCATTTGGGTGGAAGGGCAGAGTGGTCACACACTTTACGCCCAAACTTCAGGAACACAAAGAAATCAGTGTGTTTCAGTGTTTCTGAAGTTGGGACGCAAGGTGTAGGATCACTTTGCCCTTCCACCCGAGTGCTTGTGGGTCACGAGAAAACACCTGGACTAGTTTCAGTAAGGGCCTTCAGACTTTCTGAGATTTCAGTAAAAATCCAGTTGTATGACTTTTAACAAGCCACGGTGATCTAGTGGTAGAGTATGCCACTGGCAATGCTGGGGCCGTAGGTTCGCGCCCACCAATAGTCCTAGTAGATTTTTTTGTTGATATATATCACGTTAATGTTATTTCTGTGTGGTACAGTGCTTCCTCAGTCTAACGAACCCCGCTCTATCGAATTCCCGGAAGAGCCGAACAAATTGAATTTGGTACCAAATGTTCAGTGGAACATACAAATGCTCGATTAAGCGAGGAATGTTCGTCTAAGCGGTCACTGAGGCCGAGCGTCGGAGCTGGCTGTCATCAACTATGATTCGCCAGAGTGTAAACAGTTATATAGTGTTTTATTATCCTTACCCATTGTTTCTAGGGAGAAATGGTGATAAAAATGGTGATAAAATGGTGTCAGAGGGGGCATTGGTGAAAGAGTTGTTGTCAGGAGGCAAGTGGTGTCAGTGGCTGTAGAGGTAACACGTGACTGGCACCTCCATGCTTCCCCTCCAGCCCCCCTTCCCCCTCCTTCCTGCTGCTTCTGACCACCAGAGACCAGCCACTACCTCACTCTCCTCTCGTCGTCAGATGCCACAAGTCAATTTAATGATAATTATCGCATTATCTACACTGAAAATAGCCTTTTTATTAGAAAATTGTCATATATACAGTAAATATTTTAAACAGTTTGAACACATTTCCTTTTCACAGAATTTTTAATACAGTTGGGGTGTAGATAACAGCTGGCATTGTGTGGCCGGCCGGTCGCTCCCTTGAGCCATTGGGGGGGGGGGAGGGGGGGTTTGTTTCCTAGATCCCTCCCTCCCTCCGTCTAACAGCCTACGCACTGTACTGTAATACATTAGGTATTAATACAGTACTGTACTGTATAAAATGAATAAAACTTCAAAACAGACAATATTTTATTAGTTATAACAACAAACAATATTATTTGAAAACAATTTGTAAGTATTTAGATTAAATTTTGAGTAGGCCAATAAAACAAGCACAGGTCATGTGAACGTTAGGCCTCGGTGAGGTGGCTGGCTGGGGGAGGCAGGTGGGGTCAGTGGTGGAAGGTGTTGTCAGGGGAGGTGGAAGTGGAGAGAGAAGGGTGCTGACCACGCATGGCTGCCAAACCTCTCATTCATACTCTATTAAAAACCTCAATCTTAGCTGTAAAATATTTATGCCAAAATATGTTAATTTTTGTGTATTAATATACATTATTAATCATTAACATGTTTTTTTGTTTCCTGTAGAAAACAATAGCTGACTTGGCATTGTGGTGTGTATGGCCGGGTACCTGGGGGGTGGGGGTGGGGGGGTCCTGGAGGTGTGAGAGGAGACCTGTCAACCCATCAATGTTTTTTTTGTCCGGCGAGTTGAGACGCTTCCAAGCCTGCTGCTTCAATACACCCCATGGATGGTGTGGGTGGTGTTGTTTGGGTGGTGTGGGTGGTTGTGGGTGTGGTGGGGGTGTGGGGGATGGTGTGGGGGGATGGTGTGGTGGGTGGTGTTGTTTGGGTGGTGTGGATGGTGTGGGTGGTGTTGTTTGGGTGGTGTGGATGGTTGTGGGTGTGGTGGGGGGTGTGGGGGGATGGTGTGGGGGTGATGGTGTGGATGGTTGTGGGTGTGGTGGGGGTGTGGGGGGATGGTGTGGATGGTTGTGGGTGTGGGGGGATGGTGTGGGGATGGTGTGGTGGGTGGTGTGGGGGATGGTGTGGGTGGTGGTGTGGGGGATGGTGTGGTGGGTGGTGTGGGGGATGGTGTGAGTGGTAGTGTGGGGGATGGTGTGGGTGATGGTGTGGGTGGTGTGGGTGATGGTGTGGGTGGTGTGGGGGTGGTGTGGGGGATGGTGTGGTGGGTGGTGTGGGGGATGGTGTGAGTGGTAGTGTGGGGGATGGTGTGAGTGGTAGTGTGGGGGATGGTGTGGGTGGTGTGGGGGATGGTGTGGTGGGTGGTGTGGGGGATGGTGTGAGTGGTAGTGTGGGGGATAGTGTGGGTGGTGGTGTGGGGGGTGTGGGGGTGGTGTGGGGGATGGTGTGGTGGGGGCTGTGGGGGATGGTGTGAGTGGTAGTGTGGGAGATGGTGTGGGTGGTGGTGTGAGGGGTGTGGGGGTGGTGTGGGGGATGGTGTGGGTGGTGTGGGGGATGGTGTGGGTGGTGTGGGGGATGGTGTGGGGGATGGTGTGGGTGGTGTCGGGGATGGTGTGGGTGGTGTGGGGGATGGTGTGGGTGGTGTGGGGGATGGTGTGGATGGTGTGGGGGATGGTGTGGATGGTGTGGGTGGAGTGGGGGATGGTGTAGGTGGTGGGGAGGATGGTGTGGGGGATGGTGTGAGTGGGGTGGAGGATGGTGATTCTCGAATCTGAGATTATTATCAACACCAAAAGAGCATGAAAGATATTATAATGTAGCACCACACAACAAGAAACAAACTAAAATTCAAAAGTTTTTGGTACTGTTCCACAGTAGGCCTACAGGACCAGCACTAGCAAGGACTCCCTTCATGAGTCAGGTGCAATGTTTCCTAATGCTAATGTGTCCTGGCATATGTTAAAAAAAAAAAAAAAAAAAATTAGAAGGTTGTTGGGGCCAGACAGATGGAATGAATTCCGCACTGGAACGAATCGGCTTCGCCCCATATAGTTCGTTCAAGTGAGGACACACTGTACTAGAAAATGGTAGCGGCATGCAAAATTGACAAATTATCTAGTTTCGGGCCCTTTGGTATAACACATCCTCCTATTTAGATAGTATTTTGTAACTATGTGCAACATAGTACAAACTTTGACATACTTAGCAATTAGATAGTAGAACTTTTTACTATTCACTTATAAAGTCCGAAAAAATTAAGCTAAAAAAACCAGCGTTGAATGTAATGACATGCCATTTTCTGGGTGAGACCTGGATGGATGGTGGGGGAACTGGATGGATGGCTAGGGGGAGGGGATTGGATGGATGGGTGGTGAAGGGGGACTGGATGGATGGTGAAGGGGGACTGGATGGATGGAGAAGGGGAACTGGATGGGTGGTGAAGGGGGACTGGATGGATGGAGAAGGGGGACTGGATGGATGGTGAATGAGGGACTGGATGGATGGAGGGGGGGACTGGATGGAAGGAGGGGGGACTGGATAGATGGCTAGGGGGGGGATTGGATGGGTAAGGGAGTGGATGGATGGATGGGTGGTGAAGGGGGACTGGAAGGATGGTGAAGGAGGGACTGGATGGATGGATGTTAGGGGGAACTGGATGGAGGGATGGTGGGGGGGTGGGACCCTGGATGGAGGGATGGTGGGGGGGGGACCCTGGATGGAGGGATGGTGAGGGGGTGGGACCCTGGATGGAGGGATGGTGGGGGGGGGGGGTGGGACACTGGATGGATGGTGAGGAGAACCCCCATCCCACCACTGGACCCTCCCTGCTACCCCCATCCCGCCACTGGACCCTCCCTGTTACCCCCATCCCGCCACTGGACCCTCCCTGCTACCCCCATCCCACCACTGGACCCTCCCCGCTACCCCCATCCCGCCACTGGACCCTCCCTGCTACCCCCTTCCCACCACTGGACCCTCCCCGCTACCCCCATCCCGCCACTGGACCCTCCCTGCTACCCCTATCCCGCCACTGGACCCTCCCTGCTACCCCCATCCCACCACTGGACCCTCCCCGCTACCCCCATCCCACCACTGGACCCTCCCCGCTATCCCCATCCCACCACTGGACCCTCCCCGCTACCCCCATCCCGCCACTGGACCCTCCCCGCTACCCCCATCCCGCCACTGGACCCTCCCCGCTACCCCCATCCCACCACTGGACCCTCCCCGCTATCCCCATCCCGCCACTGGACCCTCCCCGATACCCCCATCCCGCCACTGGACCCTCCCCGCTATCCCCATCCCACCACTGGACCCTCCCCGCTACCCCCATCCTGCCACTGGACCCTACCCGCTGCCCCCATCCCACCACTGGACCCTCCCCGCTACCTCCATCCCGCCACTGGACCCTCCCTGCTACCCCCATCCTGCCACTGGACCCTCCCCGCTATCCCCATCCCACCACTGGACCCTCCCTGCTACCCCCATCCCACCACTGGACCCTCCCCGCTACCCCCATCCCGCCACTGGACCCTCCCTGCTACCCCCATCCCGCCACTGGACCCTCCCTGCTACCCCCATCCCACCACTGGACCCTCCCTGCTACCCCCATCCCACCACTGGACCCTCCCCGCTACCCCCATCCCACCACTGGACCCTCCCTGCTACCTCCATCCTGCCACTGGACCCTCCCCGCTACCCCCATCCCACCACTGGACCCTCCCCGCTACCCCCATCCCACCACTGGACCCTCCCTGCTACATCATCCCACCACTGGACCCTCCCCGCTACCCCCATCCCGCCACTGGACCCTCCCTGCTACCCCCATCCCACCACTGGACCCTCCCTGCTACCCCCATCCTGCCACTGGACCCTCCCCGCTACCCCCATCCCACCACTGGACCCTCCCCGCTACCTCCATCCCGCCACTGGACCCTCCCCGCTACCCCCATCCCACCACTGGACCCTCCCTGCTACCCCCATCCTGCCACTGGACCCTCCCTGCTATCTCCATCCCACCACTGGACCCTCCCCGCTACCCCCATCCCGCCACTGGACCCTCCCTGCTACCCCCATCCCACCACTGGACCCTCCCTGCTATCCCCATCCCACCACTGGACCCTCCCCGCTACCTCCATCCTGCCACTGGACCCTCCCCGCTACCCCCATCCTGCCACTGGACCCTCCCCACTACCCCCATCCCGCCACTGGACCCTCCCTGCTACCCCCATCCTGCCACTGGACCCTCCCCGCTACCCCCATCCCACCACTGGACCCTCCCTGCTACAGCCATCCCGCCACTGGGCCCTCCCTGCAACCCCCATCCTGCCACTGGACCCTCCCCGCTACCCCCATCCCACCACTGGACCCTCCCTGCTACACCCATCCCACCACTGGACCCTCCCTGTTACCCCCATCCTGCCACTGGACCCTCCCCGCTACCCCCATCCCACCACTGGACCCTCCCCGCTACCCCCATCCCGCCACTGGACCCTCCCTGCTACCCCCATCCCACCACTGGACCCTCCCCGCTACCCCCATCCCACCACTGGACCCTCCCCGCTACCCCCATCCTGCCACTGGACCCTCCCTGCTACCCCCATCCCGCCACTGGACCCTCCCTGCTACCCCCATCCCACCACTGGACCCTCCCCGCTACCTCCATCCTGCATCTGGACCCTCCCCGCTACCCCCATCCTGCCACTGGACCCTCCCTGCTACCCCCATCCCGCCACTGGACCCTCCCTGCTACCCCCATCCTGCCACTGGACCCTCCCCGCTACCCCATCCCGCCACTGGACCCTCCCTGCTACCCCCATCCCACCACTGGACCCTCCCCGCTACCCCCATCCCGCCACTGGACCCTCCCCGCTATCCCCATCCCACCACTGGACCCTCCCCGCTACCCCCATCCCACCACTGGACCCTCCCCGCTACCTCCATCCTGCCACTGGACCCTCCCTGCTACCCCCATCCCGCCACTGGACCCTCCCTGCTACCTCCATCCTGCCACTGGACCCTCCCTGCTATCCCCATCCCACCACTGGACCCTCCCCGCTACCCCCATCCCGCCACTGGACCCTCCCTGCTACCCCCATCCCACCACTGGACCCTCCCTGCTATCCCCATCCCACCACTGGACCCTCCCCGCTACCTCCATCCTGCCACTGGACCCTCCCCGCTACCCCCATCCTGCCACTGGACCCTCCCCACTACCCCCATCCCGCCACTGGACCCTCCCTGCTACCCCCATCCTGCCACTGGACCCTCCCCGCTACCCCCATCCCACCACTGGACCCTCCCTGCAACCCCCATCCTGCCACTGGACCCTCCCCGCTACCCCCATCCCACCACTGGACCCTCCCTGCTACACCCATCCCACCACTGGACCCTCCCTGTTACCCCCATCCTGCCACTGGACCCTCCCCGCTACCCCCATCCTGCCACTGGACCCTCCCTGCTACCTCCATCCTGCCACTGGACCCTCCCTGCTACACCCATCCCGCCACTGGACCCTCCCTGCTACCTCCATCCTGCCACTGGACCCTCCCTGCTACACCCATCCTGCCACTGGACCCTCCCTGCTACCCCCATCCCGCCACTGGACCCTCCCTGCTACCCCCATCCTGCCACTGGACCCTCCCCGCTACCCCCATCCCACCACTGGACCCTCCCTGCTACCCCCATCCTGCCACTGGACCCTCCCTGCTACCCCCATCCCACCACTGGACCCTCCCTGCTACCCCCATCCTGCCACTGGACCCTCCCTGCTACCTCCATCCTGCCACTGGACCCTCCCCGCTACCCCCATCCCACCACTGGACCCTCCCTGCTACCCCCATCCCACCACTGGACCCTCCCCGCTACCCCTATCCCACCACTGGACCCTCCCCGCTATCCCCATCTCACCACTGGACCCTCCCCGCTACCCCCATCCCACCACTGGACCCTCCCCGCTACCTCCATCCTGCCACTGGACCCTCCCTGCTACCCCCATCCCGCCACTGGACCCTCCCTGCTACCCCCATCCCACCACAGGACCCTCCCCGCTACCCCCATCCCACCACTGGACCCTCCCCGCTACCTCCATCCTGCCACTGGACCCTCCCTGCTACCCCCATCCCACCACTGGACCCTCCCCGCTACCTCCATCCTGCCACTGGACCCTCCCCGCTACCCCCATCCCACCACTGGACCCTCCCCGCTACCTCCATCCCGCCACTGGACCCTCCCCGCTACCCCCATCCCACCACTGGACCCTCCCTGCTACCTCCATCCCACCACTGGACCCTCCCCGCTACCCCCATCCCACCACTGGACCCTCCCCGCTATCCCCATCCCACCACTGGACCCTCCCCGCTACCCCTATCCCGCCACTGGACCCTCCCCGCTACCCCCATCCCGCCACTGGACCCTCCCCGCTACCTCCCATCCCACCACTGGACCCTCCCCGCTATCCCCATCCCACCACTGGACCCTCCCTGCTACCCCCATCCTGCCACTGGACCCTCCCTGCTACCCCCATCCCACCACTGGACCCTCCCTGCTACCCCCATCCTGCCACTGGACCCTCCCTGCTACCTCCATCCTGCCACTGGACCCTCCCCGCTACCCCCATCCCACCACTGGACCCACCCTGCTACCCCCATCCCACCACTGGACCCTCCCCGCTACCCCCATCCCGCCACTGGACCCTCCCCGCTATCCCCATCTCACCACTGGACCCTCCCCGCTACCCCCATCCCACCACTGGACCCTCCCCGCTACCTCCATCCTGCCACTGGACCCTCCCCGCTACCCCCATCCCACCACTGGACCCTCCCCGCTACCTCCATCCCGCCACTGGACCCTCCCCGCTACCCCCATCCCACCACTGGACTCTCCCTGCTACCTCCATCCCACCACTGGACCCTCCCCGCTACCCCCATCTCACCACTGGACCCTCCCCGCTACCCCCATCCCACCACTGGACCCTCCCCGCTACCTCCATCCTGCCACTGGACCCTCCCTGCTACCCCCATCCCGCCACTGGACCCTCCCTGCTACCCCCATCCCACCACTGGACCCTCCCCGCTACCCCCATCCCACCACTGGACCCTCCCCGCTACCTCCATCCTGCCACTGGACCCTCCCTACTACCCCCATCCCACCACTGGACCCTCCCCGCTACCTCCATCCTGCCACTGGACCCTCCCCGCTACCCCCATCCCACCACTGGACCCTCCCCGCTACCTCCATCCCGCCACTGGACCCTCCCCGCTACCCCCATCCCACCACTGGACCCTCCCTGCTACCTCCATCCCACCACTGGACCCTCCCCGCTACCCCCATCCCACCACTGGACCCTCCCCGCTATCCCCATCCCACCACTGGACCCTCCCCGCTACCCCTATCCCGCCACTGGACCCTCCCCGCTACCCCCATCCCGCCACTGGACCCTCCCCGCTACCCCCCATCCCACCACTGGACCCTCCCCGCTATCCCCATCCCACCACTGGACCCTCCCCGATACCCCCATCCCGCCACTGGACCCTCCCCGCTATCCCCATCCCACCACTGGACCCTCCCTGCTACCCCCATCCTGCCACTGGACCCTACCCGCTACCCCCATCCCACCACTGGACCCTCCCCGCTACCTCCATCCCGCCACTGGACCCTCCCTGCTACCCCCATCCTGCCACTGGACCCTCCCCGCTATCCCCATCCCACCACTGGACCCTCCCTGCTACCCCCATCCTGCCACTGGACCCTCCCTGCTACCTCCATCCTGCCACTGGACCCTCCCCGCTACCCCCATCCCACCACTGGACCCTCCCTGCTACCCCCATCCCACCACTGGACCCTCCCCGCTACCCCCATCCCGCCACTGGACCCTCCCCGCTATCCCCATCTCACCACTGGACCCTCCCCGCTACCCCCATCCCACCAGTGGACCCTCCCTGCTACCTCCATCCCACCACTGGACCCTCCCCGCTACCCCCATCCCACCACTGGACCCTCCCCGCTATCCCCATCCCACCACTGGACCCTCCCCGCTACCCCTATCCCGCCACTGGACCCTCCCCGCTACCCCCATCCCGCCACTGGACCCTCCCCGCTATCCCCCATCCCACCACTGGACCCTCCCCGCTATCCCCATCCCGCCACTGGACCCTCCCCGATACCCCCATCCCGCCACTGGACCCTCCCCGCTATCCCCATCCCACCACTGGACCCTCCCTGCTACCCCCATCCTGCCACTGGACCCTACCCGCTACCCCCATCCCACCACTGGACCCTCCCCGCTACCTCCATCCCGCCACTGGACCCTCCCTGCTACCCCCATCCTGCCACTGGACCCTCCCCGCTATCCCCATCCCACCACTGGACCCTCCCTGCTACCCCCATCCCACCACTGGACCCTCCCCGCTACCCCCATCCCGCCACTGGACCCTCCCTGCTACCCCCATCCCGCCACTGGACCCTCCCTGCTACCCCCATCCCACCACTGGACCCTCCCTGCTACCCCCATCCCACCACTGGACCCTCCCCGCTACCCCCATCCCACCACTGGACCCTCCCTGCTACCTCCATCCTGCCACTGGACCCTCCCCGCTACCCCCATCCCACCACTGGACCCTCCCCGCTACCCCCATCCCCCATCCCACCACTGGACCCTCCCTGCTACCTCCATCCCACCACTGGACCCTCCCCGCTACCCCCATCCCGCCACTGGACCCTCCCTGCTACCCCCATCCCACCACTGGACCCTCCCTGCTACCCCCATCCTGCCACTGGACCCTCCCCGCTACCCCCATCCCACCACTGGACCCTCCCCGCTACCTCCATCCCGCCACTGGACCCTCCCCGCTACCCCCATCCCACCACTGGACCCTCCCTGCTAACCTGGGGGCCAGGTTCTGGCTCGTGGTCCCTGGTAGGCAAGAACTCCTAGCACTTTGACTGATGCCAGAAAGTTATACATATCCATTCAGCCTGGATAGCTCCGGGGAGCCTCCGGGACTCACCCAGAAAATGGCGTTTCATTACATTCAACGCTGGTTTTTTACTGCATATTTTGATGAGCTGCTCATGGAACATACTGTTCACCAAATGAGCATTCTCGCGGCTCATCTCATTGAAAAGGGGTTAACAGAATTTTCACGATTACAGCATTGGAATAACACTACTGTATGTGAAATGTATGTATTTTTTGTACTATGTATGTTGATGAAGCATTGTGTAAAACATGTAATCTCAAACTATTGAAGCAAAAACCATACTGTTCCAACACCTTTGTTCGGGAAATATATGTCTCGAGACAGATTTCAGATACTCATCAGGTGTCTTCATTTTGCAAATAAAGAAGACCAGACATAGGATGATAGACTTTGGAGAGTGAGGCATGTTCTGAATGAAATGATTGCAAAGTTCAGAGATGTTTACGTACCAGCACAGAAGCTGGTGATTGACGAATCCCTTGTGATTTTCAAAGGACATGTTGGCTTCAAGCAGTATATTCCCTCTAAAAACCACAGATTTAGATTGGATCGACCGCCAAAATCCCCGTGCCTGAATGTCAGCCCAGAATATGTTGCCAAAAATGGCAGCAAGAGCAGTGAACGTACGAAAGTCATGGGCACGGGGATAGACCGCAGGCTGGCCAGCCTTAATAATCCTGCAGACAACCTGGGAAATCCACACCTGCAAACAGGGAAGAAGGGAAACTGGATCAACCCAAAGCGCGTTCCTGGACACAGAAGCCGTGGCGTGCAAATAACGGCGGAAGGCCGCAACCGGACACAAAACATGATGCACCCCCAGCCTAACCAACTAAGCATCAACAACCCAAGGACCCCTCCGAAAAGCAGCAGTCTCATTCTTCGCCAGAAAAGATGGAGACAGCTGCAGATGAACAAACCTATCGCCACGACCGAAGGAGCAGAAACCCCTGCGCCGGAGGAGAGCATGAAGCTCGCCGACCCGACCCCCAGAGGCCAATGCCAACAGAAAAAGAGCCTTCGAGAAACATTCCTGAACCGAAGAGGCCACAACAATCCGAGGAGGAGAAGAGAGCATTCTGTCCCATGATCAGGACAGCTCAGGCGGCGATTGAGCAGGCCGGAGGTGAAACAACGCCCGAGACATCTTGCGAAACAGTACAGATATAACATCAATACTGAAAGCAAGCTGAGGCGGCTCCGCCAGTGCTGCATGATAAAAGGCGACAGTGTTAGGCAGAAGATGACGGTCCTGGAACAACCAAGAGAGAAACGACAACACCACCCTAACAGCCAGCGAATCACAACGACGAAGACACAAAAAGAACTGGAAGGACCGCCAGGAAACTTCATACATCCGCTGAGAAGAAGCCCCCAGGTGGGACACTAACAAGGAAGCCACCTGATCACCACAGAGATGATGATAAACTCGAGTAAAAAAAAAAACATATGCAAAGACTCAAGGAGAAGACTGAACCAGCCACGTGACGCTCTGGTCCGATCTGCTGGAAAAGGCGGAGCTGCGGGAAAACCTCCGGGTTCAGACACCGAGCAAGCAGCGCCTGAAACCACGGCTGGGTCGGCCACCATGGGGCTAAGAGGACTATTCTTCCCTGGTAAGTCTCCAAGCGAGTCAGGACCTGGAGCAACAGCTGAACCAGGGGAAAGAGGTACAGGAACCCCCACCTCGACCAGTCCTGCCGAAAGGCATCGACTCCAACGGCCTAACAGTCGGGGAAGTCAACTTTGTCAACTTTGTGAAAGAGAAAACATGCACTCTCTTGAACATTATATTGTAGAATGTCCCATACTGACTGACTTTCGCCCTCCTGGGCTAAGGTATGCTGAACTCTGTAGTTACTATATGAGTACTGGAACACTTGATGATATATTGGACTTATATCCAAGATTGACCATGTAATATATCAATTATACAATGTATATATATGATGTAACTATATAACCTGAGCTTGTAAAAGCATCTTCATCACCTTCAGTGATTAAGTGCTTAATTGCACACTAGTTTCTTTATCAGCTATCTCACCCTCTCAGAGTAAATGAGACAAATGTATGTGAATGCATGTGTGTGTATATATGTATGTATATGTGTGTGTGTGTGTGTGTATGTATATGTATGGGTATAAAGTATATATGGAAGCTGATCAGAATTACATTTCACCTTTGTGAATGTACATTAATGCCACTATGTAAAAGACACATCAAACACTTTATGTAGGGCATACGTAAATCTGTGTATCTATGTATTTACGTATGTAGGTTAGCTTAGCATTTTAAAAGCACTGAATCACCTTCTGTGGTTGAGTGTACAATAAACCCTTGAACTATATGTTTAACACTTCTCTAACCCTATCCATGGAGGACAGAAGAAAATGTATATATACTGGTTAGCATTGTAAATGTGTGGCCACGTCTGTGGTAGAAAATAATATTAAAAAAAAAAAAAAAAAAGTTGGGGAAGGGCGCTAGATACAGGGGAAGGCACCTTGAACATGTCGACGTGAAGAGGTCCACCTCGGGGCGCCCGAATGTCTGGCAAAGCCAATGGAAGGAGTCAGCGGCGACTGTCCATTCCATGGACAGGGGAACAAAACGCAACAGGTCGTTGGCAAGAAGTTGGATACTCCCTGCACGTGAACAGCCAGGAAAGCCAAACCCCAAGAACTCAGCAGACGAGTCACTCGAAGTGACCAGCACTGTTATGGTATCGTCTCCTTCATTGGAGTATGGAGTGGCGATTACGACGCCATCTGTGGGTCAACATCTCAGTTCCTCTGGTACTGGACACTACATGGAAAACGCCATCAATTGGTGGTGGTGTGACAACAACAAATGGCTCTGGTTTCCTACCCTAGTTAGCAAGATAGGTCGACGTGGATGACTTCTCATTGGTGGCGTGGCACAATCAGAGCCACGCCACCCATGACCACGATTAGGTTGTGCTAAGGGCATAATGTCAACTCCCCAGTGAATGAGTGTTACCTCATGGCTCCCGCAGTGTACCGTCCAAGATGCCATAATTGGTATCCCCAGTGGGATGAAACCTCTCGTCAAGTGCGTTTGATAGGAGTGGTTAAGTAGTGCAATCCTAATGTACAGCTCCCCCGTTTTTGTGTGTTTTGTGTGTTAGGAAGTGTTAAGTGCAGTGCTGCATGCTCGTGCACAACAAAGAAAATACACTATGGCAGAAAAGCAAACCATCGATAACCTGGACGACGTTCAGGAATTCCTGAACAAGGAGGATTGCCTAGCAAGATTGAAATATCTTGGAAAGCCTGAACTAGTGTCGATAAGTGCTTATTTAGGGATCATAGTGAGTGAGCATGATTTGCGAGTGGAAATCCTCTCTAAGGTCCATAAGCCCTTAAAATCCGATGAAAAGCAAGAAAGTGAGGCACAGAGTAAAAAGGAAAGTATGGCTTCCACTGAAAAGGAAGTCCAAGGAAGTGATGCTTAGGGTGACTCGAGTGAACTTAATATAAGCCTGCTGTGAAAATGCCTGAGTTAGAAATCCATCGTGAAATAGAATGGAAAAAGCTAGAATTCGAGAGGGAGAGGGAGAGAGAAGAGAAAGCAAGAGAAGAAAGGAGAGAAGAGTAAGATAGAGAAGGAGAGATGAGTGAGAAAGACAAGAAAAGGAGCAAGAAAGACAACATGAATTGGAAGTGGTTAGGAGGGAAACAAGTAGTTTTGACCCTGTGAGGAACATTAAAATGGTTCCTAAGTTTAACGAGAAAGAAGTCTCCAAGTTCTTTGCTGCTTTTGAGAAGGTAGCTGCATCATTGGAATGGCCAAGGAAGAATTGAGCCATCATGATCCAGTCTGTTCTAACTGGAAAGGTCCAAATCCCATACTCCACATTGTTGGTGGATGATTCCAGTGATTACGACGCTGTTAAGAAGGTGGTGTTAATGGCTTACCAGTTGGTGTCAGAAGCGTACTGGCAAAAGTTCCGTAACCTGAAGAAGACATCGGAGCACACCTTCACGGAGTTTGCGAGTATCAAGGAATGGGGGTTCCATGAATGGTGCGCTTCTCGGAAGGTAGAGACCAAAGAACAACTTGCCCAACTAATTTTATTGGAGGACTTCAAGGAATGTCTGTCTGGGGATCTAAAGACATACTTATAGGAGCAGCAGGTAGAGACCTGAGTGCTGCAGCTATTATGGCTGAAGAGTATATTCAGATCCATTGGCCCTCCACCAGGTATGTTCCGAAAAGCTACTCGAAACTTTTTGACAAGCGTAAACTGGAAGAAGAAAGAACCATCCCACATAGTGCTTTGAAGACGCCCCCAGGTAGTCCACGATGGACTAGTCCTAGCAGTCCAACCTGACTTAGTCCAAGGAGGAACATAGTGTGTTGGACCTGCGGGCAGAGAGGGCACATTGCTGCTAAGTGTCGAGGAAGGGGAGGTAGCGATCCGCATAGAGAAGTAATGCTGGTGGGTTGTGCAACCCACCAGTAAACACCCAGTCTCTCGGTAGAAATAGAGAGAAACAAAGATGGTTTTCCCCCTACACTTCAAGCGGGTATGTGTTGAGTGGTCAAACTGGTAGGCCTGTGGTAGTGCTCTGAGATAGTGGAGCAGCCCTGTCTCTGATCGTGAGGAACTCATTACCCGAGGGACTGTGTAGTGGCGGGAAACAAAGGATTGTTTTAGATGGGTTTCCCTTGATGTGGTACGTTGCCCCCTTAGTGGAGGTACACTTGGAATAACAGTATTTCAGTGGTAAGTGTACATTGGCAGTAGATGATCATCTACCTATAGAAGGGGAAGAGGTCATACTGGCCAACGACTTTGCAGTGTGTTTGGACAGTAACCATCCCAGGGGTTGGGAACGACCTGGTTGAAATAGTAATACCCAAAGTAGCAGCACAGACCAGATACCAGGTGCAGACAGAGTTGAAACCACATGATTTGTTTCACCAGTATCCACTCGATTTAACAGCCTATATGGGGCTGTACCCTGGTCGTTATTTCCGGAGCTCCGGTATTTCCGAAGTTAAGTGTCGGTAATTTTTCAAGTAGCGTTCAGGTAAGATATATTTTATACAGACAGCCACTGGGTCCACCACTCTAGTGCCTTCTACCCTG
This sequence comes from Procambarus clarkii, assembly GCF_040958095.1. Taxonomy (NCBI): domain Eukaryota; kingdom Metazoa; phylum Arthropoda; class Malacostraca; order Decapoda; family Cambaridae; genus Procambarus; species Procambarus clarkii. The sequence continues at coordinate 38,545,980 of NC_091189.1, forward strand.
TGACGTAACAGATTCATGGCACATTGTTTTGATTTGTCATGAGGCTGGAGTATTTATTCCGTGACTTTGTTGGACATATCTGCACAATCAAGGAACATCTGTGCACCATGTCGGCTCCAAATGCACTCATTGTGTCAGTGATGGCTGACTGGTGGGTGGATGAGCAGGCAGGCAGGGATGGAGAGGCTGAAATGTAGGCAGGCAGGCAGGCAGGGAGAGGCTGGGAGGTAGGCAGGGAAGGAGAGGCAAGGAGGAAGGCAGAGCTTGGGAGGGAGGCAGGCAGATGCTGGGTGGTAGGCAGGGAGAGGAAAGGAGGGAGGCAGGCAGACAGAGCTTGGGAGGGAGGGAGGGAGGCAGGCAGAGGCTGGGTGGTAGGCAGGGAGGGAGCAGCAAGGAGTGAGGGAGGGAGGCAGGCAGAGGCTGGGTGGTAGGCAGGGAGGGAGCAGCAAGGAGTGAGGGAGGGAGGCAGGCAGAGGCTGGGTGGTAGGCAGGGAGGGAGCAGCAAGGAGGGAGGGAGGCAGGCAGAGGCTGGGTGGTAGGCAGGGAGGGAGGGAGGGAGGCAGGCAGAGGCTGGGTGGTAGGCATGGAGGGAGGGAGGGAGGCAGGCAGAGGCTGGGTGGTAGGCAGGGAGGGAGCAGCAAGGAGGGAGGGAGGCAGGCAGAGGCTGGGTGGTAGGCAGGGAGGGAGGGAGGGAGGCAGGCAGAGGCTGGGTGGTAGGCAGGGAGGGAGGGAGGGAGGCAGGCAGAGGCTGGGTGGTAGGCAGGGAGGGAGCAGCAAGGAGGGAGGGAGGCAGGCAGAGGCTGGGTGGTAGGCAGGGAGGGAGCAGCAAGGAGTGAGGGAGGGAGGCAGGCAGAGGCTGGGTGGTAGGCAGGGAGGGAGCAGCAAGGAGGGAGGGAGGCAGGCAGAGGCTGGGTGGTAGGCAGGGAGGGAGGGAGGGAGGCAGGCAGAGGCTGGGTGGTAGGCATGGAGGGAGGGAGGGAGGCAGGCAGAGGCTGGGTGGTAGGCAGGGAGGGAGCAGCAAGGAGGGAGGGAGGCAGGCAGAGGCTGGGTGGTAGGCAGGGAGGGAGGGAGGGAGGCAGGCAGAGGCTGGGTGGTAGGCAGGGAGGGAGGGAGGGAGGCAGGCAGAGGCTGGGTGGTAGGCAGGGAGGGAGCAGCAAGGAGTGAGGGAGGGAGGCAGGCAGAGGCTGGGTGGTAGGCAGGGAGGGAGCAGCAAGGAGGGAGGGAGGCAGGCAGAGGCTGGGTGGTAGGCATGGAGGGAGCAGCAAGGAGGGAGGGAGGCAGGCAGAGGCTGGGTGGTAGGCAGGGAGGGAGGGAGGGAGGCAGGCAGAGGCTGGGTGGTAGGCATGGAGGGAGCAGCAAGGAGGGAGGGAGGCAGGCAGAGGCTGGGTGGTAGGCAGGGAGGAAGCAGCAAGGAGGGAGGGAGGCAGGCAGAGGCTGGGTGGTAGGCAGGGAGGGAGGGAGGGAGGCAGGCAGAGGCTGGGTGGTAGGCATGGAGGGAGCAGCAAGGAGGGAGGGAGGCAGGCAGAGGCTGGGTGGTAGGCAGGGAGGGAGCAGCAAGGAGGGAGGGAGGCAGGCAGAGGCTGGGTGGTAGGCAGGGAGGGAGCAGCAAGGAGGGAGGGAGGCAGACAGAGGCTGGGTGGTAGGCAGGGAGGGAGTGGATGGAGATGGATGGTAGGATGGAGATGGATGGAGAGATGGATTGATGGATGGATGGATGGATGGATGGATTGATGGAGGGAGGGAGAGAGGGATGGCGCTATGGTTGTTGAGGTGAAGCAGAGAAAGCGTGTGTATGGGAAGTTTGGGGGGGGGTAAGGGGGGTGTCGTTGGTGGGGGAAGGGACAAGCTCGCAACCAGATGTTTAGATGGAAGGAGGGAGGGAAGGAGGGAGGGAGGGAGGGAGGGAGGGAAGAAAGGACAAAGGGATGGTTGGATGGAGGGAGGGAGCTGGGAAGGAGGGAGGGATGGTGGGATGGTTGGATGGAGGGAGGGATGGTGGGATGGTTGGATGGAGGGATGGAGCAATGGATGTTGAGATGAAGCAGAGAGAGTGTGTGTATGGGGAAGTATGGGGGAGGGCAGGGGGGGTGTCAGTGGTGGGGAAGGGAAGAGATAAGCCTAACACTTGACCCAGTTAACCACATGTTTATTTATTTAATTCTGGATGTACATCATATATATGTTTGCTTGCAGATTTTGTTTAGTAATATTATTAGGATAATAAAAAGTTATAAAATACTTGTTTCATGAATGATTTATTAGATGGAGATTCTCCGGGCTGTCTCTGGCTGGCTGGCAGTCTACTGAGCCATATCTCAGAAGGGTCTTGGGGGGGGGAGGAGGGGAGGCAGAAAGTGAGGGTGTGGGGGTAGAGATTCAGTGAGGGTGAGGGAGGGAATGAAAGGGGTAGGTGGCCTGCTTGCCATGTGAGGACCCTCTGATGCCAAGACAAACCCAATACCGACCTTCGGTAATATTGACCGCCAGACTGTTATATGAGGCTCTAGATACCGTTCTCCCAAACCGGTCGTTATTACCGGCAGATCCGTATAAAAGAGGCCGTTAAATTGAGTGGATACTGTACTTCTACCCAACAGATTGTTGAGAGCACTCCAACAAATTCTCCTGATTCTACTAGTGGACTGAAGCATTGGGCTAGAGCGACACAGATAACTGAGCCAGAGGAGGAACCTCGAATGCAAACACCCGCAAATATCCCAGAGTCTGGAGCGATGGCAAGTAACCAGTACTTGCGGTATGATAAGATGCGGTGCCCACGGAATCGACCAAGGACTCCCCAGACATCAGAGGTATGTGCCTCAATGTTCTAGTGCCCTCCATGTTCCAAACCAAGCTAATGGAAACAGCCAGTTATGGACATTGCAGGCTTGTGAAAGTTGCCTCATTTGGCCAAATGTTTATGTGTAGCTTGTATTGTCCTCGTGTTTGCTCTACGTGAAGTGACAAAGGATCAGTGGACAGACCAGCAGATGATAGCTCCTGTTAGCATCGTGGAGTGGTATCAGGGACAGTACATCCCCCCCCCCCCCTCCATGATTGTGGATGGAAGAAGGGACCGAAAGGTGATTGAGGTTGTTGATAGTACAAGAAATGTTTTAATGAGTGACTGTTCTCGACAGGTTGACATCCCTCATATAACTGGTGGGCCCAGTACTAACAGTATACGGAACATTGGTCGACCTGACGTTGGAAGAGCAAACGTACCCGTCACTAGTGTACTAATGGTCATGGTGGGAATATGTGCAGATCTTGTCGGAAAATCCGACACCATTTAACAATAATATCATACAGACAGATAAGAGCTGTGTTGTATAAACAAGTTACCCATAGAAAACGTAACTTGTAGTGGAATTACCATTTAAAGAAAACGGGATATCATCACCACATACTATTATAATTCACCACCTATTATGGTGGGAATTATTCTTAAATACATTAGTCTTTGGACTTTACCATTATAAAAACATCTCATATAAATTAACTTAATTATCAATATTAAAGTAGAGTAAATGTGACCCTTCTATCACTTTCTGAAATGTGGACAATGTAGGCCAGGCGTCAGAGTGAGGAAGGAGGGCAGCCATTGTTGTGTCACCTCCGAGACGTGTGGAGCAAATTTGGTTCCTATCATATCTGGACAATGTCGGCCAGGCGTCAATAGTAAGGAGTGTTAGATGCAGCCATTGTTTATACGAGACCAGAGGCTCACACGGGAGCAAATTCGGCTCCTGTTAATTTTACTTGGACGTAGTGTTATGGAAACTAAAAGTGTACCATTATCAACACGCTGTCTACAAATTCAAGTTAAGTGTCTATCCGAAACCCGTTTATCATTCATTTATGGTCATTAATGTCAGGATATAGGGTGATCCGGTTAGATCACGAAATCGCCTCAAACTAAAGGTAATTAAGCCAGGTCTTCATGTTCCATGTACAGTTTTCTCTGAAATACTTGTCATATATAGAATCTGGCTTTACAGCTAGCGCCCTTTTGACAGGTCAAGACGAGGAAGCAAGATTTGTGCACCAGTTACTGGGGGATGGAAGCTACCTCAAAGAGGATAATTTGGTGTCTACACCCTAGTTATACCTGGTGGACTAACCTGCTGTACTATAAGATAAGGAACCTTTCCAATGTATGTAGTTAATACTGTAGTTTGATTGGCTGCATATATAAAAATATAAACCCCCCCTAATGTGTAGAGGATCGATTTGTGAGATTGAGATTATTGCAGAAATACAGTCCACTTATCATTATACAAATTGCTATCGAAGTATATAAATTAACGTAAATATAAATTCATATAAATTAAATAAATATAAATCTCACAGGTCGGTTACCACAGATCTGATCATCGGTCAAGCCGTAAGTACGTATTTCCAGACTGTATCCATAACCCAAAATCATCAGCCTCCTGTATTCCAGGTTCCTGTTTCCCTGAGGGACCGTCAGATCAGTGCAAGAAACACCTTCTGCACACAGCTGCCAGCGGTACCACGACGCAAGATGTTTTCTGTTCACCCCAGCTTTTCGATCCTCCGGAGAACCTTGATGCTGACAATGACCAAGATGCATAAGGTGATGTGGCTTCTGATAGGCACGTCAATCATATCATTGTCCATGGTCTTCCATGTTCAAGAGTACAATCTGGTCAAGGCCTCTTTATTAGTGCAGCTCCTCAAGCAGGACTTCCTCTCAACATTGGTCCATTGTCTACGTACGTCTGATTGGTTGTATTTCAACATACTAATTTGGTTTATTTTCTCTTTAGAAACCAAACCAAATTCTTTTTGGAGGGGAGGTGTTACAGTATCGCCACCTTCATTGGACTTTGGAGTGGCGGTTTCGGCGCCATCTATAGGTCGGCACCTCAGGTCCCCTGATATTGGACGCTACATGGACAACGCTATCTATTGATGGTGGCGTGACAAAGACAAATGGCTCTGGTTTCCTGCCCTAGTTAGCAAGATAGGTCGACGTGGATGACCTCTGGTGGCTGGCGTGGCACGATCAGTGCCATCTGGGTTGTGTTACGAGCATAATGTCAACTCCCCAGTGAGTGTTACCTCATGGTTCCCCCAGTGTACCGTCCATCTAACTGATGATGTTTTATGTCCAAAGAAGTTATGTGTGGAGGTGATTGTACTGAGGAAGGCAGTTTATCTTGGGCAGTCCACGTACTCTCAGTTTGGTCCTGGAAGAAGAATAAATAAGCCGCCGTCAATCTGAGCAGTGTGTTAGCTGCTAATATTCACAGTGTTGGTATAGATCGGCATACCCGGGATTGGCTTAGGAGAGTAGCGGACGACAGTGAGGTGCCTATCGAGAAGTGCTGCTAGTAAGCTGCTAGAGGCTTCTGCTGAGGGATTAACTGCCCCTGTATGAGTTCGTTTGAGACTCGGTCAGCGTGTTGCTGAAGTCCTCTGCCAGTGAGACGCTGGAGAGCGAAGGAGGGGTGTATGCACCTCGTGATACTGTGTCGGTGGACTGGCCCACGTAAAAGGTGAATTCACCAGTGTTTTGTCAGTACGCGTGGACAAGGTACTGGATGGTGGAAACACTGGTGTTGGCGAACACTGCCAACGCAGTAGTGTCTTGTGTGAAAGTGACACTCTTGTACATTAGTGTAGTTATAATCTATTTAATAATATATATATATATATATATATGTATGTGTGTAATTACCTAAGTGTAGTTACAGGATGAGAGCTACGCTCGTGGTGTCCCGTCTTCCCAGCACTCTTTGTCATATAACGCTTTGAAACTACTGACGGTCTTGGCCTCCACCACCTTCTCACTTAACTTGTTCCAACCGTCTACCACTCTATTTGCGAAGGTGAATTTTCTTATATTTCTTCGGCATCTGTGTTTAGCTAGTTTAAATCTATGACCTCTTGTTCTTGAAGTTCCAGGTCTCAGGAAATCTTCCCTGTCGATTTTATCAATTCCTGTTACTATTTTGTATGTAGTGATCATATCACCTCTTTTTCTTCTGTCTTCTAGTTTTGGCATGTTTAATGCTTCTAACCTCTCCTCGTAGCTCTTACCCTTCAGTTCTGGGAGCCACTTAGTAGCATGTCTTTGCACCTTTTCCAGTTTGTTGATGTGCTTCTTAAGATATGGGCACCACACAACAGCTGCATATTCTAGCTTTGGCCTAACAAAAGTCATGAACAATTTCTTTAGTATATTGCCATCCATGTAATTAAATGCAAGTCTGAAGTTAGAAAGAATAGCATAGGCTCCTTGCACAATATTCTTTATGTGGTCCTCAGGTGATAGTTTTCTATCTAGAACAACTCCTAGATCTCTTTCTTTATCAGAATTCTTTAAAGATTTCTCACATAATATATAGGTTGTGTGGGGTCTATGTTCTCCTATTCCACATTCCATAACATGACATTTATTAACATTATATTCCATTTGCCAAGTGGTGCTCCATATACTTATTTTGTCCAGGTCTTCTTGAAGGGCATGACAATCATCTAAATTTCTTATCCTTCCTATTATCTTAGCATCATCAGCAAACATGTTCATATAATTCTGTATACCAACTGGTAGATCATTTATGTACACAATAAACATCACTGGTGCAAGAACTGAACCCTGTGGTACTCCACTTGTGACATTTCTCCATTCCGATACATTGCCTCTGATTACTGCCCTCATTTTTCTATCAGTCAGAAAATTTTTCATCCATGATAGAAGCTTACCTGTCACCCCTCCAATATTTTCCAGTTTCCAGAACAACCTCTTATGTGGAACTCTGTCGAAAGCCTTTTTTTAGGTCCAGATAGATGCAGTCAACCCAACCATCTCTTTCCTGTAATATCTCTGTGGCTCGATCATAGAAACTGAGTAAATTCGATACACAGGATCTTCCAGATCGAAAACCATACTGTCTGTCTGATATTATATCATTTCTCTCCAGGTGTTCTACCCATTTAGTTTTGATTAGTTTTTCCAATACTTTCACTATTACACTTGTCAATGATACAGGTCTATAATTGAGGGGGTCTTCCCTGCTGCCACTTTTGTAGATTGGAACTATGTTAGCCTGTTTCCACACGTCTGCTACGATTCCTGTACACAGGGATGCCTGAAAGATCAGGTGAAGTGGAATGCTGAGCTCAGATGCACATTCTCTCAGAACCCATGGTGAAACTCCATCTGGGCCAGCTGCTTTGTTCTTACCGAGCTCCTTTAGCATATTTTCCACTTCATCTCTAGACACCTCTATCCGCTCTATGTTGTTCTCTGGAATTCTTATTGTGTCTGGTTCTCTGAAGATTTCATTTTGTACAAACACACTTTGGAACTTTTCATTTAATGTTTCACACATTTCCTTTTCATTTTCCGTGAATCTGTTTCCCATTTTCAACCTCTGGATATTATCCTTTACCTGCAATTTGTTGTTTATGAATTTGTAGAATAGGCCCGGTTCTGTTTTACATTTATTCGCTATCCCTTTTTCAAAATTTCTTTCTGCCTCTCTCCTTACTGCTGTATAGTTGTTTCTCGCATCTTTGAATCGCTGGTATGTTTGGGGGTTTGGCCTCTTCCTATACTGATTCCATTTTTGTATCTTCTGGTCTCTTGCCCTCTCGCAATTTCTGTCGAACCAATCCTGTTTTCTGGCCCTGCATCTCTGTTTTGGTATAAAAATTTTTGTGCCTTTATCATATATTTCACAAAACTTGACATACATCTCATTCACTTCCGTGCCTAGCATGAAGTCTGTCCAATTATACTCACTAAAAAAATTTCTAAGGTCACCATAATGTCCTCTCCTGAAGTCTGGTTTTTCAACTGCTTCAACCTCCTTATTTTCTTCCAGCTTATAACGCATTGCATACTTTATTCCCAAAAAGACATGGTCACTTTTACCCAAGGGAGGAAGGTACTGAATGTCAAATATCTCTTCCTCCTTCCTGGTAAATATCAAATCTAGCATGGAGGGAACGTCCCCTTCCCTCATCCTCGTAGCTTGTTTAACATGTTGATACAAGAATGTTTCCAGGATGAGGTCTACAAATTTACAGGTCCAAAAATCTTCTGTTTTAGCTTCATATGCTTCCCAGTCTATGGATTTCAAGTTGAAGTCACCGACTATCAACAGTCGTGATCTATCGTTATCCGCTCTCGCTATAATCTCTCTCATTATTGTTATAAGACCTTCACGTTTACTATCTAGCTCCTCCTTTGACCATGTGCTGCTTGGCGGTGGACTATATGCATTTATTATCATTAGTTTATCATCCTCATGGCAGATCTCTAGTGCTATTATGTCAACTACTTGTGGATTGGCAGTCATTATTTCGTTCACCTTTAGGTGTTCCTTTACCAGCACAGCAACGCCACCGCCTTTCCTAATTTTTCTGTCCCGTCTGCAAATTGAGTAGCCCCTTGGGAATATGACCTCATTTAAAATTACATCTTCAAGTTTTGTCTCCGTGAGTGCAACAATGTCTGGTGTCTGCAGCTGTATTACATCACTTAACTCCAGTATTTTCGATCTCACTCCATCTATGTTGGTGTATGCAATCTTCAGGAACTTGTTTCCCCTCTCCTTATTCTTCACTCCCCCTCTCTCTATTGATTTTGTTGGTTTGCCTTTATGTACCACTTTACTGGTTTGCCTACCCCTATCACTTTGTAGAAAAAAACCAGCGTTAAATGTAATGAAACGCCATTTTCTGGGTGAGACCCGGAGGCTCCCCGGAGCTTTACCGCTTTACCTTTACCGGCTGATATGCTAATGTCAGACTTTGGCATCAGTCATGTGTATGGAGTTCTACGGCCTACCGGGGACCACGAGCCAGAACCTGGCCCCCCTCAGAGAGGCAAGGGGAGCAATGGCCTATAGAAACCCCCGTGTGGTTGGAAGCATTCTATGTCTGCCATCGACCGGGTCAAGCATCCAGAAAGGTAAGCATTCCAAAACAAACCCCTATTCTGGTGAAAATTGCTACCAATTGCTAAATTGGCATTTAGGCACATTCCTATGTTTGTTGCCAACAGCGACTGCCCCGACAGGTACAAGAGGAGTGTTGTTAACGCATACGTCGACCGTGCTCTCAGCCACAGCTCAGAATGGAAGCAAGTCGACGAAGAACTCTGTAGGGTAAGGCAGGTTCTAGTCAATAACGGCTTCTCCAATGGTTTCATCGAAGACATCATAAGAAGGAAAGTGAAAAGCCATGCAACCTCTGAAGAGACAACTAACACAACACCTATACCCCCTATTAGACTATTTTACAGGAACTTCTTTTCCACAGCTCATAAAACGGAGGAAAGGGTCCTGAAAGATATTGTTAATAGAAACGTTATCCCTACAGACAAAAATCAGAGGATACAACTGACGATTTACTATAAAACCAGAAAAACGGCCAGCCTACTCATGAGAAACTCTCCAGACACAAAACAGAACGCTTTAAAAGAGACTAACGTCGTCTATGCCTTCAAATGCCCACTTGGGGACTGTAAGCTCCAAAAAACCCAGTATATAGGCAAGACAACAACATCTCTTTCTAGGCGTTTAACGATGCATAAGCAACAGGGCTCCATTAAGGAACATATAATCTCTTCCCATAACCAAACCATCGCCAGAGAAATCCTAGTAAACAACACAGAAATCATCGATAGATACAGCGATAGCAGGCGGCTTGACGTTTGCGAGGCACTACACATCAAGAAGTCAACACCAGCAATCAACAGCCAATTATTGCACAACTATATTCTACCCACCTCAAGACTCCGCTCCAATATAAAAGCATCAAGAAATATGGACCAATAGGCTTTCTACAAACACTTCTATTCAATACCCATTGTTTTCTGTTCTGTCTTGTGTTGATACTTTTAATACCCTATTAATATCCCCTGTTCTGTCTTGTGTTAATGCCACATCATCCTTCCCACCTCACTCAAATGTAGATATAATATCAGAGAGACGTAAGTTCTAATCAGTTGTGTATTTGTGAAGTCTTTGAAAATGTAATAAGTTTTACGAAACGCGCCCGTGTCGCGTCAGACTAGAAATAAAAATGAATTTTGGAGAAGTGATTTTTGATTTACCTCCAACAGTGAAGCGTAATGTACGAAAGATTGAGAAAATTCGTGTTAGAATTATTAATCTTACTTTTTCGGTCATATTTAATAATATATGTCTACAGGAAAGACTGCTACCAAAATATACTAATATATATATATATATATACACACACACACACACACACACACACACACACAGTGGTACCTCGGAATGTGAGTGTCCCTGTATGCGAGTTTTTCGGAAGATGAGCAGGATTTCCTCGAAATATATGGTCTCGGAACGCGAGGGTTACCTCGGGACGCGAGTTTGTTGATACGCGTACAGGCCGACCTAGCGCGTGGTGGTTCGGCGATCGTCGCCCCTCCGCCCCACCGCCCCTCAGTTTACCATTGTCTCGCGCTCAGTGACTACCCCCACATCAATTCTTCTCGCGGATTTTCAGTGTTTTGTTGGATTTTTGGTGATTTGTCTATACAATTTGTTATTATATATCTCACCATGGGTCCCAAGAAAGCCAGTGGTAAGGATAAAGGCCAGAAAGCCATTGTGAGGATGACAATAGAGGAGAAACAAGAGATCATTCGGGAGCATGAGAACGGTACACGTGTTGTTGAACTTTGTAGGCAGTACAACAGAGCCACATCAACAATATGCACTATACTTTAGAAGAAAAATGAGATTATGGGTGCTAAAGTGGCATAAGGAGTAAGAACAATAACGAAACAAAGACCACAAATACTTGAAGAAGTGGAAAAGTTGTTATTAATTTGGATACACGACAAGGAGTTAAGGGGTGATAGTGTTTCGGAGGCCATTATTTGTGAGAAAGCCAGGGTGTTGCACGAAGACCTTCTAAAGAATACCCCTGCAACGAGTGATGCAGATATGAAAGAGTTTAAGGCAAGCAGGGGCTGGTTTTAAAAATTTAGAAGAAGTGGTATCCATAGTGTTACAAGGCATGGGGAGGCAGCCAGCTCAGACAAACCAGCCGCTGGACGATTTATTGACGAATTTAAAGAGTTTGCAGAGGCTGAGGGATACCTACCGCAACAAGTGTTTAATTGTGACGAAACAGGACTGTTTTGGAAAAGAATGCCTAAGAGGACATACATTACCAAGGAGGAAAAATCCTTGCCTGGACACAAGCCTATGAAAGATAGGTTTACGCTTGTGCTGTGTTCAAATACGAGTGGCGATTTGAAAATTAAACCCTTGCTAGTGTATCATTCTGAAAATCCAAGGGTTTTCAAACAGTATAAAGTGCAGAAAACCCATTTGTGTGTGATGTGGAAGTCTAATAAAAAAGCATGGGTGACTAGGCTTATTTTTTCGGAGTGGGTGAATGAAGTGCTGTGCCCTGCCATAGAAAAATATCTGCAGGAGAAACATTTGCCACTCAAAGCCGTGTTTCTCCTCGACAATGCTCCTGCTCATCCTCCAGGCTTGGAAGATGATTTGTTGCCCAGATACAATAAATTCCTCACAGTTAAATTCCTTCCGCCTAACACCCCTCCTCGAATTCAGCCTATGGACCAGAAAATCATAGCGAATTTTAAGAAACTTTATGAAAAGGCACTTTTCCGGAAATGTTTTGAAGCGACTGAAGCCACAAACCTCACCCTCAAAGAGTTCTGGAAACAGCATTTTAACATTTGTAGTGCTTTAAAACTCGTTGACAAAGCCTGGCAAGAAGTGACTCAAAGAACCCTGATCTCTGGCTGGAGAAAATTGTGGCCTGAATGTGTGAGAGAACTAGACTTTGAGGGGTTTGAGCCTATAAATGATGCGCCTATTGTTGAGGAAATTGTTAGTCTAGGCCAGCAAATGGGCTTGGAATTGGATGGTGATGATGTGGAGGAGTTGGTGGAAGAACACAACGAAGAACTGACCACCGAAGAACTCCTAGCCCTTCAACAGGAACAGCAAGCCAACGCAGCAGCGGATGATTCTGCAGTGGAGGAGGAGGTGGCAGCAGCAGCAGCGAATGTCCCTTCTGCAGTAATTAAGAAGGTGTGTCAGATGTGGGAAGAGATTCAAACAATTGTTGAAAAGACTCACCCAGAGAAAGCTGTTGTAGGCTGTTGTCTTAATCTTTTCAATGACAATGTGATGCCTTACTACAGAGAGCCTTACTACAGAGAGAGCTTACGAAGAAGGGAAAAGCAAGCTTCCATGGACAGATTTGTGGTGAGGAAATCGAGCAGTGAGCCTCAACCAGGACCTAGTGGCACTCAGATAAAACGTCCCAGGGAGAGCACACCAGAAAGGTCCTCACTGCCTGATGTGATAATGGAAGGGGACTCCCCTTCCAAACAGTAACTCCTCTCTTCCTCCCCCCTCCTCACCATCTTCCATACGCCTACAGCATTCAACAGTAATAACTGGAACATAGTTTTGTAGGTTTATTTAGATGAATTAGGTATAAAAATTTAGTTTGATGTGGGGTTTTTGGGGTAGTCAGGAACGGATTAATTCATTTCCCTTTATTTCTTATGGGGAAATTAGCTTCGGAATGCGAGTTTTCGGAATACGAGGCGTCTCCACGAACCAATTAAACTCTTAAACTGAGTTAGTTAGTTAGTTATATATATATATATATATATATATATATATATATATATATATATATATATATATATATATATATATATATAAATATATATATATATATATATATAAATATTATATATATATATATATATAAATATTATATATATATATATATATATATATATATATATATATATATATATATATATATATATATATATATATATATATATATATGTCGTACCTAGTAGCCAGAACGCACTTCTCAGCCTACTATGCAAGGCCCGATTTGCCTAATAAGCCAAGTTTTCCTGAATTAATATATTTTCTCTAATTTTTTTCTTATGAAATGATAAAGCTACCCATTTCATTATATATGAGATCAATTTTTTTTATTGGAGTTAAAATTAACATAGATATATGACCAAACCTAACCAACCCTCTCTAACCTAACCTAACCTATCTTTATAGGTTAGGTTAGGTTAGGTAGCAGAAAAAGTTAGGTTAGGTTAGGTAGGTTAGGTAGTCGAAAAACAATTCATGAAAATTTGGCTTATTAGGCAAATCGGGCAATGCATAGTAGGCTGAGAAGTGCGTTCTGGCTACTAGGTACGACATACAGTGGTACCTCGCATAACGATTGCCCCAAAAGACGAATATTTTGGGTAACGAACGGCCCGATCGGCGTCAAATCGTCCCGTATGACGAACGCTGGTTTGAGTAACGTCAACACCACATGGTGGGGTCGCGCTGCTTCTTGCACATTCTTAGACGCCTCCGACGATGCACATAAATTATGTTGTTCTTGTTTAAAGATGCTAATGATGGTGGGATATAAAAGGGTGACTGCTGAGATGTTGCAAAGCATTGACGTTTTTGTAGGAAAAAAGAAATGAAATGTCTGATATACAACAAATGTCAAAAAGGTTCGTTCGGTGTTCGGCAGGTAGGCTGCTCCATTATAACAATCTTTCTTTGTTTCAAATGTGTTCCATTTGTTTTTTATTTGTCATTTACGTCTCAATAATGGAGAAGCCTACCTTGCATACACTGAATAAACCATTATGACATTTTCCTTTCTTCAAATGTGTTCGATATTTATTTTTCATTTGTCTTATAGCAAAAGGTTCGTTCGGTGGTCGGCAGGTAGGCTGCTCCATGTTTCTTAAAAAAAAAAACGAAAAATAAAAGAACTGTTGAAACAATTTGAAAAATGGACAAATGTCATAAAGGTTCGTTCAGTGTTTGTCGGGTAGGCTGCTCCATTATTGAGACGTAAGTGACAAATACAAAACAAATGGAACACATTTGAAACAAAGAAAGATTGTCATAATGGAGCAGCCTACCCAACAAACACTGAACGAACCTTTTGCTATAACGAATATGAAAGACAAGAGCTGCTGGCTGGGTTTGTACTGCGTGAGCAACCATTTGTGGCACACGTGCCTCTGACTCTCAAACACCTGTCCCACACCGTGTTGAAAGATTGCGCTCAGTCGGTGCAATTGAAAACCAGTACAATTGTTTGAAGAACAAGACCCTATTGTTTGAAGAACATAAGGGTCATAACATTGGTGAAGCTAGGCGCAATAAGGGCTTAACACAACGGTTGGATGCCAGTGATACAGCACCTATGAGGATGATACAGCGAGCGTATCCAGGTGTAGCTCTGAGCCCCACCCTTGCCATCTCTAATGTATATAGATGATACATAGATGAATCGTTTTCTGCGTTCAGTGATGATGCATCTGATACAAGTAGCATAGATGAACAGTGTTAGCAGCTTCCATGGTGGTGGTGTTCATTGATATTTTCAAGAATACCTGAATCTCTTCCTGACTGATGGACACTCTTTGAGGCTAGCTGAATCTCTTCCTGACTGATGGACACTCTTTGAGGCTAGCTGAATCTCTTCCTGTGTGGGACCTTGCAAAGCGATCTTTTCAAGACTACCTTACAAATTGAGCTTTTCCTATAATCGTTTCAATACTACTTTATGCTTTACAAGCTTGGCTACATACCACCTACAAGTACTAAAGCCAAGGGTGCACGCGAGTGCGTTATTTGCAAGCACACAGAACGATGAAACAGGAAACGAAAATCTATCTGTAGCTGGTGCAAGGAGAGCAAAGTCGCGCTGTGTACCATGGACTATTTCGTAGACTATTACGCACCTCCAAAGTACTGAGTGTGTAATACAGTGTGTTATTGTGTAAATAGTATGTGAAACTGTACATATTGTAATTTTAGTGAATTTTTACCACGTAATATTGTGACAATAAACATTTATTGTGGACACATTACTGACACATGTATCACAGTTTCATGGAAAATTATGAACATTCTACTGTATACATATTGTAAAGGTCACAAATATGCATCATATACGATAAAAGAAACAAATAAAACCGCATTGGAAATGCATAGAAAAAATATTTGAAAATATATTTGTGGCAACACGCGGTGCTTGAATGGCCTGCGCGACCATGTCTGGGAGCTTCACACACGGGCGACCAGGCCCTGATGACGTCACAGCGCACCTTGTCCACGCCCTCACAGCCAAAGTAAGTGGAATTTGGTAATTATTTTTACATAGACATGTTCAGGGATGGTAATTTATCATTTTACAAAGAAAAATTATATTTTGGGGAACATTTGATGTCATGCACACTGGGGAAATTTCACAATAAACACAGTGCATCACACTGGTTACATGGGGGACACTCGTTTTGTATGACGTCCGTTTCACATGACGAACATGGAACAGATTAAATTCGTTATGCGAGGTACCACTGTATATATATATATATATATATATATATATATATATATATATATATATATATATATATATATATATATATATATATATATATATATATATATATATACAGTGGTACCTCGCATAACGAATTTAATCTGTTCCATGTTCGTCATGTGAAACGGACGTCATACAAAACGAGTGTCCCCCATGTAACCAGTGTGATGCACTGTGTTTATTGTGAAATTTCCCCAGTGTGCATGATATATATATTTATTTATTTATTTATTTTAACTTGTTGGGGCTGGACGGATGGAACGAATTCCGCACTGAAACGAATATATATATATTTTATATATATATATATATATATATATATATATATATATATATATATATATATATATATATATATATATATATATATATATATATATATATATATATATATATATATATATATAACTAACGCGAACAAGCCTGAATGGTCCCCAGGACAATATGCAACTGAATATATATATATTCATATATATATATATATATATATATATATATATATATATATATATATATATTAATATATATATGTCTCATATATATATATATATATATATATTTATATATATATATATATATATTTATATATATATATATATATATTTATTTATTTATTTATTTTAACTTGTTGGGGCTGGACGGATGGACCGAATTCCGCACTGAAACGAATCGGCGTCACCCCATATAGTTCGTTCAAGTAAGGATACACTGTACAAACTTAGTGGTTTCTTATGGTGAACAAAACATACAGATAAAGTGTGTCCTCATTTGAACGAACTATATGGGGCGAAGCCGATTTGTCTCCATTCGTCCAGCCCCAACAACTTTCTTAAAAAAAATTTAACATATGCCAGGACACATTAGCATTAGGAAACATTGCACCTGACTCATGAAGGGAGTCCTTGCTAGTGCTGGTCCTGTAGGCCTACTGTGGAACAGTACCAAAAACTTTTGAATTATAATAATCAGAGATGGGGAAATCACCATCCCCCCACCACCTACACCATCCTCCACACCCCTCACACCATCCCCCACACCATCCACATCATCCCCCACACCATCTCCCATGCCCCCATACCACCCACATCCCCCACACCACCCACACCATCATCCACACCACCTACACCATCCTCCACACCCCTCACACCATCCACCACATCACCCCACCATCCCCCATGCCCCCACACCCCCCACACCATCGTCCACACCCCCCACACCACCCATATCCCCCACACCACCCACACCATCATACACACCACCCACACCATCCCCTACACCACCCACACCATCCCCTACAACACCCACATCATCCCCCACACCATCGTCCACACCACCCACACCATCCCCCAAACCACCCACACCATCCCTCCAAACCACCCACACCATCCCCCCAAACCACCCACATCATCCCCCAAACCACCCACATCATCCCCCCAAACCACCCACACCATCCCCCCAAACCCCTCACACCATCCCCCAAACCACCCACACCATCCCCCCAAACCACCCACACCATCCCCCCAAACCATCCCCTACTCCACCCACCACAGTGGGTGGTGGCAGCAGGGAAGACTCCATTAATTATAGACCTGTATCATTGACAAGTGTAACAGTCAAAATATTGGTAAAAATAATTAAAACTAAATGGGTAGAACACCTAGAAGAAAATTATATAATATCAGACAGACAGTATGGTTTTTGATCTGAAGATCCTGTGTAACGAACTTACTCAGTTTTTATGATCGAGCCACAGAGATTTTACAGGAAAGAGATGGTTGGGTTGACTGCATCTATCTGGACCTAAAAAAGGCTTTCGACAGAGTTCTCCTTAAGAGGTTCTTCTGGAAACTGGAACATATTGAAGGGGTGACAGGTAAGCTAACATGGATGAAAAATTTCCTGACAGAAAAATGAGGGCCATAATCAGAGGCAAGGTATCGGTGTGGAGGAATGTCAAGAGTAGAGTACCACAGGGATCAGTTCTTACACTGATAATGTTCACTGTCTACATAAACAATCTACCAGTGGGAATACAGAATTACATGAACATGTTTGCTGATGATGCTAAAATAATAGGGAAGATAAGAAACCTAGATGATTGTCATGCGCTTCAAGAAGACCTGGACAAAATAAGTATATGGAGCAACACTTGGCAAATGAAATTTAATGTGAATAAATGCCATGTTATGGAATGTGGAATTGGAGAACATAGACCCCACACAACCTATATATTATGTGAGAAATCTTTAAAGAATTCTGACAAAGAAAGGGATCTAGGGGTGGTTCTAGATAGAATACTGTCACCTGAGGACCACATTAAGAACATTGTGCGAGGAGCCTATGCTACACTTTCTAACCACAGAATTGCTTTTAAATACATGGATGGAGAAATACTAAAGAAATTGTTCTCGACTTTTATTAGACCAAAGCTGGAATATGCAGCGGTTGTGTGGTGCCCATATCTTAAGAAGCACATCAACAAACTGGAAAAGGTGCAAAGACATGCTACTAAGTGGCTCCCAGAACTGAAAGGCAAGAGCTACGAGAAGAGGTTAGAGGCAATAAATATGCCAAAACTAGAAGACAGAAGAAAAAGAGGTCATATGATCACTACATATAAAATAGTAACAGGAATTGATAAAATCGATAGGGAAGGTTGCCTGAGACCTGGAACTTTAAGAACAAGAGGTCATAGACTTAAACTAGCTAAACACAGATGCCGAAGAAATATAAGAAAATTCACTTTCGCAAACAGAGTGGTAGACGGTTGGAACAAGTTAGATGAGAAGGAGGTGGAGGCCAAGACCGTCAGTAGTTTCAAAGCGTTATATGACAAAGAGTGCTGGGAAGACGGGACACCATGAACGTAGCTCTCATCCTGTAACTTCACTTAGGTAATTACACTTAAGTAATTACTGGTTCCCGGCCACTCATACCACCACCACCACACAATGCCAAGTCAGCTGTTGTTTTCTACAGGAAACAATAAAACATGTTAATGATTAATAATGTATATTAATACATAAAAATTAACATATTTTGGCATAAATATTTCACAGCTAAGATTGAAATTTTTAATAGAGTATGGATGAGAAGTTTGGCAGCCATGCGTGGCCAGCACCCGTCCTCCCCTCCGCCACTCTTACAAACGAGAACACCCTACACTCTCTACATCACCACTACTCCCCCTCCCTCACCACCACCGCCTCCCTCACCACCAATGCCTCCCTCACCACCAACGCCTCCTTCACCACCACTGCCTCCCTTACCACCACTGCCTCCTTCACCACCACCACCTCCCTCACCACCACTGCCTCCCTCACCACCACCGCCTCCCTCACCACCACCACTGCCTCCCTCACCACCACCACCATCACTCCCTCACCACCACCACCACTGCCTCCCTCACCACCACCAGTGCCTCCCTCACCACCACCACTGCCTCCTTCACCACCACTGCCTCCCTCACCACCACTGCCTCCCTCACCACCACCACTGCCTCCCTACCACCACCACCACTGCCTCCCTCACCACCACCACTGCCTCCCTCACCACCACCACCACTGCCTCCCTCACCACCACCACCACTGCCTCCTTCACCACCACCACTGTCTCCCTTACCACCACCACCACTGCCTCCCTCACCACCACCACTGCCTCCCTCACCACCACCACTGCCTCCCTCACCACCACCACTGCCTCCCTAACCACCACCACTGCCTCCCTCACCACCACCACTGCCTCCCTCACCACCACCACTGCCTCCCTCACCACCACTGCCTCCCTAACCACCACCACTGCCTCCCTAACCACCACCACTGCCTCCCTCACCACCACCACTGCCTCCCTCACCACCACCACCATCACTCCCTCACCACCACCACTCCCTCCCTCACCACCACCACTGCCTCCCTCACCACCACCACCTCCCTCACCACCACTGCCTCCCTCACCACCACCGCCTCCCTCACCACCACCGCCTCCCTCACCACCACCACTGCCTCCCTCACCACCACCACCATCACTCCCTCACCACCCAACCCGTTCTCACACAAGACAGCACATATATGACTTAATGCTTAAAGTCAATATGTTGAATATGATTTAGTACATATGTGATATATTTCCAGTTACCTTTTTTACCAAGGCCCAAACTCTTCCTCACGTACCAATTTACGTGTCACAGTACCCGTCCGTCAACATAGATAGCAGAATATTCGTGATTGGTTCAATTATAAGGAAAATTGTAGTTTTCAGGTCCCACATGGGTTGTGAAATTTACCTACTATTGTCCATGCTCTTAGAATATTACAGATCAGCTACTTCCTATTGAAGGCTCGTAGTTTTGTTTTGAGAAATATTAGTTGTTCTTAGTAAATTATAATAAGCACTATAAATTATTACATAGAATAACAGTGCTTCACCAATCAATATTATATACCATAGTTTGAGCTTTAAAAATCTTTAAAGAATGTTTTGTAGGAACGCTAACAGAAAACGATGTTATGTTGGAATGTTTATGGGGTAAACTACTGCAAACTTGGGGATCACTTCCACCCACAGGAAGGGAATGGGGTCCAATACCATCCACTGGATGTGTATGGCGTCCACTACCACCGACAGGATGGGAATGGGGCTCACAACCACCCACAGGATGGGTATGGGGTCCAATACCACCCACAGGATGATTATGGCGTCCACTATCACCCACAGGATGGGTATGGGGCTCCAACCACACACAGAATAAGTATGGGGTCCAATAACACCCACTGGATGTGTATGGCGTCCATTGCCGCCCACAGGATGAGAATAGGGTCCAGTATCGCCCACAGGATTAGTATATAGAGTCCACTGCCGCCCACAGGGTCGGCAAAGGGTCCACTACCGCCCACAGGGTTGGTATAGTGGGTCAACTGCCGCCCACAGGGTCGGTAGGGGGTTCACTACCGCCCACAGGGTCGGTATGGGGTCCACTGCCACCCACAAGGTCGGTATGGGGTCCACTACCGCCCACAGGGTCGGTAGGGCGTCGACAGGGTCGGTAGGGGTCCACTACCGCCCACAGGGTTGGTAGGGGGGTCCACTGCCGCCCACAGGGTCGGTAGGGGGTCCACTGGCGCTCACAGGGTCGGCAGGGGGTCCACTACCGCCCACAGGGTCGCTATGAAGTCAACTACCGCCCATAGTATTTGTATAGTGCCCACTACCGCCCATAGTGTTATTATGGGGTCCATTACCCCTCATAGTGTCGGTATGGGGGTCCATTACTACCCATAGGGTGTGTCTGGGGTCTATTTTTTTCTGTATAGCAGAGGTGGCAATACTGCTTTTCCAATCTCATTTGTTGTTCAATGTAAAATATTTGTCGCTCGACTTGCAACAATTTATATATATATATATATATATATATATATATATATATATATATATATATATATATATATATATATATATATATATAGTATAGTGCCTTTGCAATAATGTACCAATGTGTGTATTTGTTGTATTGTATTGTTGAAATACATTGTTCACATGAAATACATGTGAAATATTGTTGAAAACATCTTGATGACTTATTAAACCAAAATTATTTATTAGTCAGAAGAAAGACAAAAATGCGAACTATATGTTAAACCTCTACCAGACAAATATTTCAAGTAAAACCGAAAATATTTGAAGTTTTATAAAAGGGGCAGTTTTCATTGCTCGTCGAGCTCAAAAACCGCAGCATTCATCTCAGAACCATGCCTATTTCACACAGATTCCTTAATAAACGTAAGAGTTTTATATGTCACAAGAAAGATATAAATATAAGCTTCATTCTAAATACCTTACCATGGGCATATTTAAATTTAAAGCGAAGATACGTTTACTTTTATAATAGCCGAGCTTTAACCCCGGACAGATTGATCGACCGAGCAACTCTCTCTCAGAACAATGTTTATTTCAAGTGAATTCGTTAATAAACATATATGTTTTATATGTCTCATGAAAGGCAGACATATAAGCTTCACTTTAAACACTTTACCATAGACATATTTAAAGTTCTAATGAAGATACATGTATTTTAAAAATTACGGAGCTCCCACCCCGTACAGACTGAACGACAGAGCAACTCTCTCTCAGATCAATGTTTATTTCACGTAAATTCGTTAATAAACACAAATGTTTTATATGTCTTAAGCAAGATAGAAATAAGAGCTTCATTTTAAATACATTACAATAGACATATTTATAGCTCAAGTGAAGATACATATGTTTTTATAGTAGCGCTCAGTAGCTTGTCGGGCATGGAGTGCAGACGCCTATGCACTTGCAAATATATTGTATAATTAACAAAGATACGTTAATAAAGCCTAAAATCTTATATGCCTCCAGAAAGACCGAGATATGAACATTATTATGATTTCACCAAATGAAATATATCATGTTCGAGAACAAAGATATATCAATTTTAAATTAAGTTTCGACTCTTGCTCGGGCGAGAGAGAGGGAGCGACTCTCCCCCCATTTATTGGAGATTCTGTCCACTAAAGACCCAAAGCTACTCAAACCCTCCTAGCATTATTTAAGTAATGAAATAATATGGTATATTTACTATAATGTGGGTGCTGAATGCAGAACATGAGAAAACATATATTTACTCCAAACTAATATAATTTCATTATGAAATAAGTAGCATCAAAGGAAGTCGACGGTCCAAGCGTCAATGTTGTGGAGCGACTTATCCAAGATATATCGTTGTTTGGTAAGTGTTTGTTGGCATATCCAGTTGTCGCACTTCTCTGCACAAATTATCACAAATTTAAATTATAATGTTAACAAGTAGAATACGTATTTTTAATAAAATCTAACATAACTAGCCAGAAAACATTTAAC
Organism: Procambarus clarkii; assembly: GCF_040958095.1. NCBI lineage: Eukaryota > Metazoa > Arthropoda > Malacostraca > Decapoda > Cambaridae > Procambarus > Procambarus clarkii. The sequence continues at coordinate 38,568,300 of NC_091189.1, forward strand.
ATTGATTAAAAAATATATGTTTGGAAGTTAAATCGACTTCATAGGACAATAGTTTTGTTATATATACTCGTTATTCGTTGACATGCGTTCGCTACTTAAACTACCATGTACTGTACTTATGTGAAATCTCCCATGTCAAGTTCAAGTTCAAGTATGTTTATTGAGATAAGCAATAAATACATCTCAAAGGGATAGAGTAGCTTAGGCTATTTCTACCCCCCTCTACTTCAAGTCCCTCAAGGGGCGCACAAATTCAGTGAGTACAAATAGACAAATAACATTACAAGAATCCCATTTAATCTCCCATGTCTCTTCGCTCATCTCACCGAACCCTACAGGCTCTGATATATTGTTTAATTAATTGAGATTCACAAATAAAGCTTATAATTGTATCTGTTAACAAAAAGGCAGAGCTTAGTTTAGTTCATTTATTATGCACCCCATACCCATCCTATGGGCGATAGTGGAGTGTTACAGAGGCACATAATGGGCTCAGGGACTGAGCCCCACAATTCATATAGCCAAGGAAGTTATAATCTTGATAAGCTAGTTACAAAAGTCAATGCACATTGTCACATTAACAATGGGCTCGAGTCCGACCACAAGTACAGTTTATAATTTAAGCAACTGACATATATGGAGGGCTAGTGTCACAATTGATATGTTTATCCTACACATAACCCCCTCTCCCTCATCCAATGGGCAGCGGTGGATAGGTTACAATCAAGTCGTTTTTTGCGTTTTATTCAGAGATTAGATCTTATTGGGTGCGGAAAGATATTCCTATTTTAAAGAAGGCTTCTTGGCTGATGCTCTCCATTGATGGAAAATATACAACCTTTTGAAAATCAATGTTAGTTTGATCTAGATATTGTAATTAACGCAGTTACCTGGTGTTATTCTTCACCTATATCTTTTTCTGGTTAATCCCTATTTACATTATGCAGTTCAGGTTTCGTCGCCAGACTATAGTTTTTAGTTTAGTTAATTTATCACATAATGGGTTCAGGGACTGAACACACAATTTATTTATCTAAGCAAGTTACAATCTTGAGGAGCTAGCCACAAAATTCATAACACATCGTCACATCAACAATGGGTTCGAGATCGACCACAAGTACAGTTTCTAAATTAAGCAAATGCCATAAGTGGAGAGCTAGTGTCACAATTGATATGTTTGTCCTGCACATTTCCACAGTGGTTTGCTTGGGTTCTTTTAATTATCTTAGATATCATTGAAGAGAACCTCCTAGGTACTATACTGTATATATGCTGGTAAGAAGTATAATTATCCTGAGAAATCGTGTAAATTATGTTGTACGAGTGCTTCCAGTTAAGTAACATAGTTCATTTGTGTGCGCGTGCTTGAAGAGGAAATGTTATCCCCCCCCCCATTGTAAATATTTGTGGGTTTCAGACCATACGACCGCGGCTTACCCTCGCCGCGGTCGAGGGTAAGAACACCGGATGTATACCCAGTATTACAAGTAAACATTAGCAATAACAATTATGGAAAGTTCCTTCACCTATACATAGACAAGAGACTGAACTTCAGCACCCACATACAACACATAAGGGGATGCTCTGAGAGAGAGAGAGAGAGAGAGAGAGAGAGAGAGAGAGAGAGAGAGAGAGAGAGGGAGAGTAAAATTATCCACTGAGGTCTGATTAAGTCCTTTTGGGGACCTTAATCATTAGGACGTCCAATGATTAACGCAAAGTGAAGCGTATTCAGATGGTATATTGACAACATTCAGCATATCTCATAATGACCTAGTAGTACTTGGTGCACAAATACCTTTTGCAAAGGAATCGCAAAACATAATTAAACACAACTGTACCGTACAGTGTTATATATTTATTTCAGTTTGAACAATTTTTAACATTAACATTCCAACATTCATTTTAGCAAGTTCTCTCAGAATGACGTGTGGGTTAGCAATGTCAAAGGCTGACTTAAGATCTAGGAAAGTGGTATATGACTTATCAGTATGCAGGGGTGAGGAATGTGGTAATACAGTGATGTACACTCTTTCCATGCGTAAAGCCATATATCTGGGGAGACAATTAACATATTAATAATTTTGTAAAGGAGACGATTGAGAACCATCCTCTCAAAACACTTATAGAGACAACTAGTGAGGGAGATTGGGCGAAAAGCACTCGGCTGGTGAGGTTTAGGAATGGGAATAATAACACTGTTGGTCCATGACTTAGGAAGCTCCCCAGTTACATAGCTCATATTATACAATTGAAGCAAGGGATTCCCTGGAACTAGCAGAAGCATATACAGTATGCCGTGAGTAACTCCATCCTCCCCGGGTGATGTAGCTTTGCCTTTATGTAGAGCAGAATCTAGTTTGTATTCAGTAAAAAGCATGTCACAGTCATCCTCTTGATGAAGCATGAAGTCAAGGAACCTTGCCCTATCAGTATATCTATCATTTAATTCATTCTGTGAGGGTAGAGGAAGACTGTCAAAGCTGGAAGTCGTGGCCCAAGCACCAACAAGCTCATTTGCTCTGTGCAGAGGATTAGGGTACGAGATCTCTGCAGCATTTTTCCCTTTGATCTTGTTGATATCCTTCCATGCCCGACTTAGTGGCGTGTGAGAATTGAGACCACGGACAAAAGTTTCCCAGTCTGTCTGCCTCAGCTCTACCACACGTTCCCTGGCCTTAGCCAGAGCCGCTTGAAAGAGCCGAAGCATTTCAGCAGTGCGGGTCCTTCTACAAAAGTAAAGTAAAGTAATTATCAAAAGAAGGCACCAAACCGGGAAGGCTATGTAGCACCATCAAATACGCAAAATAATCAGAGGGCGCTAAATATCACCAAGGATGCCAATACGAGAACAAAAACGCATAAGGCGAACGATATCAAAAGTATCCGAGTCACCAAGAATTCTATCGAGGGACAGGTGACCGCGAGGGGCGGTCGGAAAGCAAGACACACGCTCGTCCTGGAAGTCAGGACATTCAAGAAGGACATGCACGACCGTAAGAGGGACAATGCAACTAGGACAATAAGGAGCAGGGCGGCGCTCCATCAAGTGACCATGGGTTAAGCGAGTATGGCCAATACGCAACCTCGCCAGAGCTGTTTCCCACCGCCGGTTACGGTGGAAGGAGGACGGCCACGAGGAAACACAACATTTAAGAGTACGTAGCTTGTTACCAGTAACAGACAACCAAGAAGCCTGCCAACGGGTAAGGACTGAGGAATGGATAACCGGGTAAAAGTCGGAATACGGAATGCCTTTACGAGAGATGGGACAAGAGCGGACAGCTTCCTTAGCGGCAGCATCCGCACGCTCATTTAAAGACACGCCAATATGGCTGGGAACCCAACAAAACTCAACCGACTTAAATTTACTGTGAACGAGAAACAGCCAATGCTGGATCTCGACAACTACCGGATGAACTGGATTAAAGCACCCGAGAGCCATGAGGGCACTACGAGAGTCAACAACAACCACAAAGGAAGACTGACAACGAGAAAGCAGGAGACGAAGAGCATAGAGAATAGCATAAAGTTCCGCTGTAAAGATGCTAGTCTCCGGAGGCAAGCGACACATATAAGTGCGATCAGGAAAAACAACAGAGTAGCCAACACCGTCCGCTGACTTAGACCCATCGGTGAAGACAGAAACGGAGCGGGAGTGAGAAGAAAAGTGCTCGAGGAAAAGGCGTTTTAGAACTGTAGGAGGGGTAAAAGCTTTAGTGATACGAGTCAAGGATGTACAAAACCGCGGAAGAGGGACCCTCCACGGGGGCAAAGAAGGAACAACACGAGGAGAAACATCAGAAATACGAACGGAAAGAGAATCCTGTAGGCGAGATAACCGGACAGAAAGAGGGAGGTGGTGAAGAGGAACAGGAACCGCAGGAGGGGTAAAAGTTAAAGCACGACAGAGGCGAGAGGAAGGATGTTGCAAGGACCGCGCAAGATAGCGAAGACAGTAGCGATCACGGCGGTCCTGGAGAGACAGGAAGCCAGTGTCAACATACAAGCTAAGGACGGGAGTCGAACGAAAGGCACCAGAACTGAGGCGCAACCCAGTATGGTGCAAAGCATCAAGACGGCGAAGAGTAGAAGGAGAAGCAGACGAGTAAGCAGGGCAACCATAATCGAGCTTAGACAGGACGAGAGAGGAATGTAAAGCAAGGAGAGTGCGCCTATCTGCCCCCCAAGAAGTATGGGACAAGACCCGAAGGAGGGTAAGGGACTTAGAGCACTCAACACGGAGGTAAGAGATATGGGGAGACCAAGACAAACGAGTGTCAAGGAATAACCCCAAAAGCTTCGCGGAATCTTTGTATTCAAGGGGATGACCATAAAGTGACAAAGAGGGACGAAGAACAACCCGTTTCCGCGTAAAAGTCATGGCACAAGTCTTAGAAGTAGAGAACTTGAAGCCATGACCTGTGGCCCAAGACGACACGGCATCAATCGCAAGTTGAAGCCGGCGTTGAAGGAGAGGCGAATCATCACCCTGACAACAAAGGGTAAGATCATCGACATAGAGAGCGGAGAAGACACCAGAAGGAAGAGAGGAAAGAAGACCATTGAGGGCAACCAGAAAAAGAGTAGTGCTCAGAACACTACCCTGGGGCACACCTTCGTATTGCTGAAAAGAGGGAGAGAGAGCGGTACCAAGGCGCACCCGAAAGGAACGACGAGAGAGGAAGCTGCGGAGAAAGAGAGGGAGATGACCACGAAGGCCAAAAGAATGAAGTTGAGATAGGATATGATAACGCCAAGTGGTGTCGTAAGCCTTTTCTAGGTCAAAAAGGACGGCAACAACGGAGGTCTTCGCAGCAAAAGCAGTACGAATATAGACCTCCAAGTTCACCAGGACATCTGTCGTGCTGCGGCACTTGCGGAAACCAAATTGAGAAGGGGAGAGGAGGTGATGGTGTTCCAGGAACCACATCAGACGAACGTTAACCATACGTTCAAAGAGTTTGCAGACACAACTTGTGAGAGCAATAGGGCGAAAGTCCTTAGGGGAAGTACCCAGAGACCCCGGTTTGCGAACAGGGAGGACAACGGCATCGAGCCAGTCCTCAGGGACTGACGACGACTCCCAGATCCGATTATACAGACTCAGTAAATACTGAGACGTGCTCGGAGGGAGATGGCGAAGCATCTCATAATGAATACCATCGGAGCCCGCCGCCGTAGAACCGCAGAGGGCCAGGGCAGAACGAAGTTCAGAGAGAGAGAAGGGATCATTATAGGGAAGCTGAAGATGAGTGCAGAAATCTAAAGGACGAGACTCAAGGACAGGTTTACGAAGAAGGAAAGATTGAGGAAGATGAAGACCAGAGCTAACAGAAGAAAAGTGGGAACCCAGTTCGGAAGCGACCTGCAACGGGTCCGCCACAAGAGTACAGTACAACCTCGATTCAACGTACCCCGATTCAACGAATCTCCGGCTAGTTCGCACACTTTTCAGGCCGAATTTACTCACCCGGTTCGACGAACAATGGTTCGCCGAAGCGAGGGATGTTCGGATTTGCTTACGATGTCCAGACAGAGTTCACAGACTGGTGGAAAACTTTCCCATTCTATAACAGATTACAATTAATAATTCTCTCATATGACAAGTTGGATCACACAAGTGGATCACACAAGTGGACCACACAAACGGACCACACATGTGGACCACAAGTGGTCCACAAGCTTACGATTTTGGGACAGAGTTCACAGAGTGGTGGAAAACTTTCTCATTCTATCACAGATTACAATTAATAATTCCTTCATAAGAAGTTGGATCACACAAGTGAACCATATGAACCAAACACCAGCCAAAATGGTCCACACAAACACCAGCCAAAATGGTCCACACAAACATCAGCCAGAGTGATCCACACAAGTGAACAACTGAGTTTCCATGATTTTCGTTCACTGATTTGGGGCACACGTATCTTTGTACATTAATTTAAAGGATGAAGCGTGATTACCTAGCTACATGTGGTAAAATCTCCTTATAGACATTTTCTGTGATGAAACAAGATGAGTGAGGGTGGACAGATAAGAGAATACTGTACTGTAAACCTCACTTTACAGTGAGGTTTCACTCACTTTCGTCTGTGTGTCGTCATAGTTCAGTGACCCATGACTTTTGAAAGTTTCATATTAATAAATAATTTCTAAAACCAGTGTTTTAATAGCTTTTTATTATCCTAATTAAACTAAACTAAATAAAACCGAAAATATGCTGTAACATGATAGACATCTGCTCTTTGAGAAATTACTGTATGTTATTGGAACAACTCTAGCGTGAGTGGACGGGTCTAATCCCTGTACACACACCATGCTTGTTTCATCCCGCCCTCCCTCTCTCCCCCTCCCTCCCTCCCTCCCTCCCTCTCTCTCTCTCTCCCCCTCCCTCCCTCCCTCTCTCCCCCTCCCTCCCTCCCTCCCTCCCTCTCCCCCTCTCTCTCTCTCTCTCTCTCTCTCTCCCTCTATCTCTCTCTCTCTCTCCCTCTATCTCTCTCTCTCTCTCTCCTCCTCTATCTCTCTCTCTCTCTCTCTCCCCCTCTCTCTCTCTCTCTCTCTCTCTCCCCCTCTCTCTCCCCCTCTCTCTCTCCCCCCTCTCTCTCTCTCTCTCTCTCTCTCTCCATCCATCCATCCCCCTCCCTCCATCCATCCCCTCCATCCATCCATCCCCCTCCCTCCATCCATCCCCTCCATCCATCCATCCCCCTCCCTCCATCCATCCATCCATCCCCCTCCCTCCATCCATCCATCCATCCCCTCCCTCCATCCATCCCCTCCCTCCATCCATCCATCCCCTCCCTCCATCCATCCCCTCCCTCCATCTATCCATCCATCCCCTCCCTCCATCCATCCATCCATCCCCTCCCTCCATCCATCCATCCCCTCCCTCCATCCATCCATCCATCCCCTCCATCCATCCATCCATCCCCTCCATCCATCCATCCATCCCCTCCATCCATCCATCCATCCATCCATCCATCCATCCCCTCCCTCCATCCATCCATCCCCTCCCTCCCACCATCCCTCCCTCCATCCCCTCCCTCCATCCATCCATCCATCCCCTCCCTCCATCCATCCATCCATCCCCTCCCTCCATCCATCCATCCCCTCCCTCCCTCCATCCATCCATCCATCCATCCCCTCCCTCCATCCATCCATCCATCCCCTCCATCCATCCATCCATCCCCTCCCTCCATCCATCCATCCATCCATCCATCCATCCATCCATCCATCCATCCATCCATCCATCCATCCATCCCCTCCCTCCATCCATCCATCCATCCCCTCCCTCCCTCCATCCATCCATCCATCCCCTCCATCCATCCCCTCCCTCCCTCCATCCATCCCCTCCCTCCCTCCATCCATCCATCCATCCATCCATCCATCCCCTCCCTCCATCCATCCATCCATCCCCTCCATCCATCCATCCATCCATCCATCCATCCATCCATCCCCTCCCTCCATCCATCCATCCATCCCCTCCCTCCATCCATCCATCCATCCATCCCCTCCCTCCATCCATCCATCCCCTCCCTCCATCCATCCCCTCCCTCCATCCATCCATCCATCCATCCCCTCCCTCCATCCATCCATCCATCCCCTCCATCCATCCATCCATCCATCCATCCATCCTTTCCCTCCATCCATCCATCCATCCCCTCCATCCATCCATCCCCTCCCTCCATCCATCCATCCATCCCCTCCATCCATCCATCCATCCATCCATCCATCCCCTCCCTCCATCCATCCATCCCCTCCCTCCATCCATCCATCCCCTCCCTCCATCCATCCATCCATCCCCTCCATCCATCCATCCATCCCCTCCCTCCATCCATCCATCCATCCATCCCCTCCCTCCATCCATCCATCCATCCATCCATCCCCTCCATCCATCCCCCCCATCCATCCATCCCCTCCCTCCATCCATCCATCCATCCCCCCTCCATCCCTCCATCCATCCCCTCCCTCCCTCCATCCATCCCCTCCCTCCATCCCCTTTCTCCCTCCATCCATCCAGAATTGAAGAAACAAATCAAGTTAAAAAAAAAAAGTTAACTGGGTCAGAGTTAGGGTTATCAGCGAGTCGGTCCCTTCACCACCACCGACACACCTCCCCCCCCCCACCCCTACAGCCCATACACACACACACACCCTCAAATCATCCATCCCTCCCTCCATCCTACCATCAATCCATCTCCATCCTCTCCTTCCCTGCCTCCCTCCCAAGCTCTGCCTGCCTCCCTCCGTGCCTGTCTCCCTCCATGCCTGCCTCCCTCCCTGTCTCTCCCTTACAAGCTCTGCCTGCCCACCTCCCTCCCAACCTCCCACTGATTTGTGGCAGACGTATCTTTGTAAATTAATTTAAAGGCTGAAGCGTGATTAGCTAGCTACATGTCGTAAAATCTCCTTATAGACATTTTCTGTGATAAAACAAGGTGAGTGAGGGTGGACAGATAAGGGAATACTGTTCTGTAAACCTCACTTGGTTTTCCTTCGTCTGTGTCGATATAGTTCAGTGACCCATGACTTTGAAAGTTTCAGACTAATAAATCATTTCTAAAAGCAATGCTTTAATAGCTTTTTATTATCCTAATTAAACTAAACTAAATAAAACCGAAAATATACTGTAATATGATAGACATCTGCTATTTGAGAAATTATTTGTTATTGGAACAACTCCAGCGTGAGCGAGTGGACGGGTCTAATCCCTGTACACACCATTCGTCGCCACAGTTCAGTGACTACGGCTTCGAAATAATAAAATTAATAAATCATTTAATCAATGGTCATTTAACAGATGATGAGATTATACAAAATGTTACTGGCACTGTTGACGTTCCCAGCACCAGCACAGCCGTACCCAGCACCAGCACAGCCGTACCCAGCACCAGCACAGCTGTACCCAGCACCAGCACAGCCGTACCCAGCACCAGCACAGCTGTACCCAGCACCAGCACAGCTGTACCCAGCACCAGCACAGCCGTACCCAGCACCAGCACAGCTGTACCCAGCACCAGCACAGCCGTACCCAGCACCAGCACAGCCGTACCCAGCACCAGCACAGCCGTACCCAGCACCAGCACAGCCGTACCCAGCACCAGCACAGCTGTACCCAGCACCAGCACAGCCGTACCCAGCACCAGCACAGCCGTACCCAGCACCAGCACAGCCGTACCCAGCACCAGCACAGCCGTACCCAGCACCAGCACAGCCGTACCCAGCACCAGCACAGCCGTACCCAGCACGAGAACAGCCGTACCCAGCACCAGCACAGCCGTACCCAGCACCAGCACAGCCGTACCCAGCACCAGCACAGCCGTACCCAGCACCAGCACAGCCGTACCCAGCACCAGCACAGCCATACCCAGCACGAGAACAGCCGTACCCAGCACCAGCACAGCCGTACCCAGCACCAGCACAGCTGTACCCAGCACCAGCACAAAAGCAGCTGAAGCCAACACAGCAGCAGCGAGCACCAGCAAAGCTGATGCAAACATCTAAAAACATCGTGTGTGAAGTGAACAATTAGAATAAGTGTTAAATTCAAGTGTGTACATAGTGTTAAAATTAAAGTTGCAATAATTCTAATGTACAATAGTTTTCAAGAACTGTATTGTAGTACTCAACATACAGCAAAACCACTTTTAACAATACAGTGCTAACGGCTTAATGCACTGCAGTACCTATTTACTGTAGAGCATTCACAACTTCACAAAACTTCAAGATGGACATAACTCCAACAATAAGGTAAATACATGAATTACAGAATTTTTAGTAGAGTAGTAAAATATAGGTACAGTAAGTAATATGATACAATGCATTTTTATTGTGTACAAGAAAAAAAAAAGACTGACGCAAACGCCTCTTGAAGGTCACCTCTTGCAACGAATCCAACGCTCCAACGAACTGGGGGTGGTCCCATATAGTACGTTGAATCGAGGTTGTACTGTATCATGGAGGTGAAGGACCGGTGAAACATCGGGAACGAACTTACCCGCTATCTTGCGGATACGCTTCCAGATCTGGGCCAGAGGGGTTTCGGACGTAATTGTCGAGACATAAGATGCCCAACATTCACGTTTAGCCGTACGGATGGCCCTACGGGCCACCGCACTCGCTCTCCGAAAGAAAAGAAAAGAATCGGTCGTCTGCCTACGGCGGTGCTTCTTCCAGGCTGCACGCTTACAGCGGACAGCCCGAGCACAGTCCGCATTCCACCAGGGAACGCACTTCCGTGGACCCCGAGAGGAAGAGCGAGGAATAGAGCGGAGGGCAGCGTCGAAGACAGTGTCATGAAAAAGGAGGAGAGCGCGAGAGAGGGGCAGAAGGGAGAGGTCAGAGAGAGTAGCACTGAGGGAAAATAGGGTCCAGTCCGCCTTAGCAAACTGCCACCTAGGGAAAGAGAGGGAAGGGCGAAAAGAGAAAAAGGAAACAAGGATGGGGAAATGATCACTTCCATGGAGGTCATCAAGAACCTGCCATGTGAAATCTAAGTAAAGAGAAGAAGAGCAGAGAGAAAGATCAAGACAAGAAAGGGTGCGAGTTCGAGAGTCCAAATGAGTGGGCTCACCAGAATTCAGAAGAGACAGGGAAGAAGAGAGGAGAAACGGCTCAAGGAGGCGACCCCGGGTATTCGTCAGAACGTCACCCCAAAGAGAATGACGACAATTGAAGTCACCCAGCAGGAGCACAGGCTCCGGCAAGGAGTCTAGGAGGTGTTTCAAATCAGGAAGAGAGAGCGGGACACTCGGGGGGAGATAAATGGAACAAACTGTGTACCATTTCCCCACAAAGATACGAGCAGCAGAACAATGGAGAGGCGAAGGAAAAAGTAAAGGAACAAAGGGAACATCAGCCCGAATCAAGAGAGCAGAAGAATTAGAAGCCCCAGCAATGGCTGGGGGGGGGGGAGAGAAAGGAATAGCCACGAAAACGACCAGGACGAGCACCAAGCATCGGCTCCTGGAGACAGACACAAAGGGGCGAAAACCGCGAAACCAGAAGTTGGAGTTCGAGGAAATTGGCGTAATAACCTCGAACGTTCCATTGAAGAATGGACAACGACGAGAAGAGAAAGGACAAAAACAGAGAACAAGGAAGAAACAAAGGCGAAAGACCAACAGAGCACGTTAAAGAATATCAGGGTCGGGATCAGGGTCAGCAAAGTCAGGGTTAGGGGGCATGGGTAAACTGAGCAAAGACGGAGGGAAGGAAACGGGAGAACAGATCAGAGGTGGGCGGGCAGGGTCCGGAGGAGGAGGAGGAGGAGGAGGAGGAGGAGGAGGAGGAGGAGGAGGAGGAGGAGACAACGGAGAGGAGCAGTCAAGGACAGCAGCAGGAAGAGGGGGAGTAGAAAGAGAGGAGCGCACCCCAGCAAGAGCAGCAACCGAAAGGGAAGCAGGGGCCAAAGAAACCTCCATAGCAGGAACAGGGGGCGCAAGCACTGAAACGGGAGGGGAAGGAGCAACAGAGCCAGAAGGAGGAGCTGAGGAAGAAAGCGAAGCCTTCTTACCCGCCGGGGAAGAGGAAGGAGAGGAGCCAGGCTTACGCTTCTGACTTAAAGAGACCGGTGTCCCAGCAACTACGTACCGGGCAACGGATTCCAGTGTCTCAACAGGAGAAGCCGAACGAGAGCACACACGACGGCCGTTAGGAGAGCGATGGACATCCGCCCGCACCGACAGGCGGCGGGGAGAGCCGATAGATGGAGGAAGAGGATGGGAAGGAGGATCGGAGGGGGACGAGGAAGGAGACACAGAAGACACGACAGACCGGGTAGAAGGAAGGGGAACCCCAGACAGAGGACCAGGAGGAGGATCCTTCGGGAGAGAACCCAAAGGGACAGAGGAGGGGGCAGTGGGCGCATCAGGGTCCAAGGCCTGGAAACGGTTGTGAGTCTGAGGAAGGCAGGAAGGACGAGGAGAGGAAGAGCGCAACACGCGAGCATAAGAGATATTAGCATAAGGCGGGAGCCGGCGAACCTGGCGCCTCGCCTCAGGAAAAGATAAACGCTCCCGGTGCTTCAAGTTGAGGACGGCTGCCTCAAGCTTGTAATGGACACACGCACGGGAGAAGGTAGGATGGGCCTCACCGCAGTTGAGGCAACGAGCCTGGGGAGAAGCGCACTCCGACTTAGAGTGACCTTCGCCACCACACAAAGGACAGAGAGAGACAGTCCCGGAGCAGCGGAGGGCACCATGCCCAAACCTCCAGCACTTGTTGCAGAGCCGAGGAGAAGGAATGTACTCCTGGACAGAGCACCTGGCACCAGCAAGAATGACAGAGGGTGGAAGGGTCCTACCATCAAAGGTAATCTTCACAACCCGGAGGGGTTGACGGCGACTACCACGAGGGGGACGAGTAAACGTGTCCACCTGGAGAATAGAACGGCCCTGGGCAGCGAGGATATGTCGAATATCGTCGTGGCAGTCGCGTAGGTCCCGAACACCGGTCGCAACATGGGGCGGGAGCAAAATAGTGCCAACACTGGCATTCAACTGAACGTTCTTCGAGACCCGAACGGGGGTCTCGCCAAGGCAGGATAAGGCAGCCAAGCGGGAAGCAGCATCCTGAGAAGGAGCAGCAACGACACGTGTACCGAGACGAGTGGGGTTGAAAGTAATGGAGGCATCCACGGAATCAATGAGATGTCGATGGAGGGAGAAATCGTCAGGAGGCGCAGAATCAAGAGGGAGGAGATCAAAATATTTGGCCCACGAAGCGGGACCAAACAAGGCATGATAGGTAGCAGAACTGGAAGGAATCGAGCGAGGGCGGCCGTGACGAAGACGGCGGTGAGAACCCCCAGAGAGAGAGGGGTTAAAAGGCGCAGTAGTTACAACTAGAGAAGGAGCCACGCCAGGGGACGAGGTAGTCACCACTGGGGGCTTGGGGCTCGACCCAACCACAGAGGAGGGAGGGGAGCCAGAGGAAGGAGTCAGAGAGGCCAAAGGAGGAGCAAGGTCGGGGCCCAATGCAGCGGAGGCTACAGAGCCCGGTCTTCCAATACGGACCGACTCGGGGGCTTGGTCGCCCACCCCACGAGCCTGAGAAGGTAAACCAGAAGAAGCCGAAGCAGGGGTAATCATCTTGACGAAAGAAAGAATTCACTCACGAATGTGCCCCCACACCCACCATGGAGCCACAATTAGAGGCAGGACACCCAACAAGAAGCTATCGCCGATCCTGTCGGGGCCTCCTAGGGGTGCGTCGCGAGTATACGCCCCACAAACGCCACCTTAAGAAACCGACAGTCCGTCGAGATCGGGTTCAGTGACGAAGTGGGGATTGACAATAAAAGGTTCCCCTCGCTCTCGACGTCGGGTACTGCAGTTCTACGGGTGCATGAGTATGCCTCCTCAAGCACCCGGGCGTCAAAATAGAAGAAGTCCAAGGGAAGAACCAGAACGAGCAAAAGGTCGGTAGGAAACGGCAAGCAGATAGGAGAAGAGGGGGGAGAAAAACGAAACAGAAGGAAAAGGAAAAGATGCCCAGCAGAATTGGAGAGGACGGCAGCAGGAGCACAAGGCTAGAAAAGGACAGAGGACTGTCCCAAGGAGCATCACACTCCGGCAGCCGCCCACTAAGCCCCCACACGGCGACAACGAGCTGAGCGGGGAGGGGGGGTCCTTCTACAAGCTAGTCCAATTATTCTGGCAGTGCGTTTTAGTGTCTGCAATTTAGAATCATTATAATAAGCATAAGTGCTATGACCAGTGTAATTTGGGTTACGTGGCCTGGACGATGAATCAAGTGATTCTATAAACTGCTCGATAGTACCTGTGAGCTCATTGTTAAAATCTTCAACTGATGAAGGCTCAGATGAACTGCACCAATCTGACACATGAGCAACAAGATTGTCTCGTTGGTCGATGGGCACAGCCAGCCTCTTCCGCTTGAACACTCCACCAGGGAGGATAGAGCTTCCAATGCTTACAGTGGCTAATATGCCCAGATGATCAGACGCCATATCTGGCACTATTGACGAGGCGCACACGGTGTGGGAGACGTTGAAACCGAGACATAGGTCAAGAATACCTCCATAGATATGCGTTGGTTCAAGGTCACCCACAATCTGTGCATCACGTGACTACCTAATAGTGACAACAGTTGGTTGCCGTTACGATTACTGAACTGCGAATTACCAATATTCCTATGGCTAGCGTTATAATCACCTTTAATGATGGTAGGCTCAGTCTGAATACAGACAGGAAGGTCAGCATAATTAAAGTTACAAGGAGTTGATTATTTAGTATAGTTGTTTTTCTCTTTAACTGGATGATAGAGGGGGAGTCTTTAACGTGATTGGGAATACATACATACACACATGCATACATACATACATACATACATACATACATACATACATACATACATACATACATGCGTACATACATACATACATACATACATACATACATACATACATACATACATACATGCATGCGTGCGTGCATACATACATCCATCCATCCATCCATCCATCCATACATCCATACATACATACATACGTACATACATACGTACATACATACATACATACATACATACATACATACATACATACATACATACATACGTACATACATACATATATACATGCATACATACATGCGTGCGTACATACATACATACATACATACATACATACATACATACATACATACATACATACATACGTACATACATACATACATACACACATACATACATACATACATACATACATGCATGCGTACATCCATACATACATGCATGCGTACATCCATACATGCATGCGTACATCCATACATACATACATACATACATACATACATGCATACATGCATACATACATACATACATACATACATACATACATGCGTATATAAATACATGCGTATATAAATACATACATACATACATGCGTATATACATGCGTATATAAATACATACATACATACATGCATACATACATACATACATGCATGCGTACATACATCCATCCATCTATACATACATACATGCATACATACATACATACATACATACATACATACATACATACATACATACATACATACATACATGCGTGCGTACATACATACATCCATCCATCTATCCATACATACATACATACATACATGCATACATGCATACATGCATACATACATACATACATACATACATACATGCATGCATGCATACATACATACATACATACATACATACATACATACATACATACATACATACATACATGCATACATACATACATACATACATACATACATACATACATACATACACGTCCAGTCAGCATATAGCTATTTCGGGACAAAATCCAATACAGTTTATAATGGTGAGACGCCACTGTGATGAGGAGTTTAAATATCACAGGAACTGTAGGTTAATGTGTGACATAGGTGAGGCTAGATGAGGCATCTACAAGCATCAGCTGGAGGCTGATGGAGTGTTGTGGAGGCTGGTGGTACTATACCCAGATGTTGGAGGGTGGATTTGACTCTCCCACCCTCCCTCCCCCCACATTGACCGCAGTACGTCTAAGGTTACTTTCCACTCTCGCTTACCAAGGGTATAACCCCCGCCCCCCCAACACACACACATGCATCAGATTCTTAACTTACAATATTTATTATTTACCAATTTATGTTACAACACTGACTCTCAATTTCACAATATTGTATAAACTTTGATGAATCGCTCGTCTATGGGTCATCCAATAATGTTAGCAGACTTCTAGATGTTACCACTGCTAGGTTTAGGCTCGGCTACAAGTACCTCTGGAAGTTTGTAACATCTGATGATCTAGATTTGACTAAATGTAAACTCTGTCAGCAGAACTATTCGCATACTTTGAGTCATTATATAATGGAATGTGAAAAATCGCGGAATTTAAAGATAACAACATCAATAGTGCCCATGAAATGTGTAAGTACTTCATTCATAATGATGTGCTGCCCGAAATCTTAGCGAAGTATCCAAAATTTGCTTACTGTAGGTAATGCATGCACATGACTGTAAAGCTGCCGCCCAGTTGGGTGGGTGTGGAGCACATGACTGTAAAGCTGCTGCCCAGTTGGGTGGGTGTGGAGCACATGACTGTAAAGCTGCCGCCCAGTTGGGTGGGTGTGGAGCACATGACTGTAAAGCTGCCGCCCAGTTGGGTGGGTGTGGAGCACATGACTGTAAAGCTGCCGCCCAGTTGGGTGGGTGTGGAGCAAGACTAGTAACTGTGTGACTCACCATAGATGTAAAGTGCCTTGTATAGTGACTGTTGTGAGCCTCTTGTTGAATCACTTGTGACACAAAAGATTACTGATGTGTGTATTTGTGGTGGTGATTAAATATGTATGTGTATGTATATATGTATACGTATGAATATGTACATGTATGCATAAGTATGTGTACATTAATAATTTTGTAACTAGCGTCAAAAGATTGTTATTTGCTTAGCTAAACGAACTAGAGGGTTCAGTTCCTGAACCGATTATGTGCCTCTGTAATCCTTTACACCACCGCCCACGGGATGTGTATTATGGGGTGCATAATAAAGAAAGAAAATGAATGGACCGAACCCCACAATTCATTTAGCTAAGCAAGTCACAATCTTGATGAGCTAGTTACAAAATTCACTATAAGTCGTCACATCATAAATGGGTTCGAGATGGACCACAAGTAGTGCATTACATAATTTATCAGTATTGTGCAGCCTGTGATCCCCGCCTGGCTGGATACTGATACCTAGGTAATTTTTATGTGTCCGGACACCGGCGATAAGGTGATATTATTTATTTAACTTAAGATATATATATTTTTAAATGTTGTCACATTAACGGCTACATCTTCCTTTCTTCTGACATATAGATTTTTAAGATTAATTAAAATATATGGAAACTAATTATACAATTTATTGGCTGGTGTACAGGTCTTCACACTCTCAGAGCTAGCCATCAAGTAACTATCAAAAGGCATATATCTTCGTTTTCACTTCAGTAATATTTATGACAAAGGATTTTAGATGTAGCCTATATTTCTACCTTTCAGATGACATAAATACTTTCGTTAATTACAATATCTAGATCAAACTAACATTGATTTTCAAAAGGTTGTATATTTTCCATCAATGGAGAGCATCAGCCAAGAAGCGTTCTTTAAAATATGAATATCTTTCCTCACCCAATAAGATCTAATCTCTGAATAAAACGCAAAAAACGACTTGATTGTAACCTATCCACCGCTGCCCATTGGATGGGGGAGAGGGGGTTATGTGTAGGATAAACATATCAATTGTGACACTAGCCCTCCATATATGTCAGTTGCTTAAATTATAAACTGTACTTGTGGTCGGACTCGAGCCCATTGTTGATGTGACAATGTGGATTGACTTTTGTAACTAGCTTATCAAGATTATAACTTGCTTGGCTGGCTATATGAATTGTGGGGCTCAGTCCCTGAGCCCATTATGCGCCTCTGTAACACTCCACTATCGCCCATAGGATGGGTATGGGGTGCATAATAAATGAACTAAAATAAGCTCTGCCTTTTTGATAACATATACAATTATAAGCTTTATTTGTGAATCTCAATTAATTAAACAATATATCACAGAGCCTGTAGGGTTCGGTGAGATGAGCGAAGAGACATGGGAGATTTTACATAAGTACAGTACATGGTAGTTTAAGTAGCGAACGCATGTCAACGAATAACGAGTATATATAACAAAACTATTGTCCTATGAAGTCGATTTAACTTACAAACATATATTTTTTTAATAAAGTTAAATGTTTTCTGGCTAGTTATGTTAAATTTTATTAAAAATACGTATTCTACTTGTTAACATTATAATTTAAATTTGTGATAATTTGTGCAGAGAAGTGCGACAACTGGATATGTCAACAAACACTTTCCAAACAACGATATATCTTGGATAAGTCGCTCCACAACATTGATGCTTGGACCGTCGACTTCCTTTGATGCTACTTATTTACTTATTTCATAATGAAATTATATTAGTTTGGAGTAAATATATGTTTTCTCATGTTCTGCATTCAGCACCCACATTAGAGTAAATATACCATATTACTTCATTACTTAAATAATGCTAGGAGGGTTTGAGTAGCTTTGGGTCTTTAGTGGACAGAATCTCCAATAGATGGGGCGAGAGTCGCTCCCTCTCTCTCGCCCGAGCAAGAGTCGAAACTTAATTTAAAATTGATATATCTTTGTTCTCGAACATGATATATTTCATTTGGTGAAATCATAATAATGTTCATATCTCGGTCTTTCTGGAGGCATATAAGATTTTAGGCTTTATTAACGTATCTTTGTTAATTATACAATATATTTGCAAGTGCGTAGGCGTCTGCACTCCATGCCCGACAAGCTACTGAGCGCTACTATAAAAACATATGTATCTTCACTTGAGCTATAAATATGTCTATTGTAATGTATTTAAAATGAAGCTCTTATTTCTATCTTGCTTAAGACATATAAAACATTTGTGTTTATTAACGAATTTACGTGAAATAAACATTGATCTGAGAGAGAGTTGCTCTGTCGTTCAGTCTGTACGGGGTGGGAGCTCCGTAATTTTTAAAATACATGTATCTTCATTAGAACTTTAAATATGTCTATGGTAAAGTGTTTAAAGTGAAGATTATATGTCTGCCTTTCATGAGACATATAAAACATATATGTTTATTAATGAATTCACTTGAAATAAACATTGTTCTGAGAGAGAGTTGCTCGGTCGATCAATCTGTCCGGGGTTAAAGCTCGGCTATTATAAAAGTAAACGTATCTTCGCTTTAAATTTAAATATGCCCATGGTAAGGTATTTAGAATGAAGCTTATATTTCTATCTTTCTTGTGACATATAAAACTCTTACGTTTATTAAGGAATCTGCGTGAAATAGGCATGGTTCTGAGATGAATGCTGCGGTTTTCGAGCTCGACGCGCGGCAATGGACGCCATACACATCCAGTGAGTGTTATTGGACCCTATACCCATTTTATTTGTGGTTGGAGCCCCATACCCATTCTATGGGTGGTTGGAGCCCCATACCCATCCTGTGGGTTGTAGTGGACGCCATACTCATCCTGTGTGTGGTATTGGACCCCATACCCTTCCTGTGGGTGGATGTGATCCCTATACTCATCCTGTGGGTGGATGTGACCCTCATACCCATCCTGTGGGTGGTATTGGACCCCTTTCCCACCTAACAGGCGGTAGGTGACAATATACCCATCCTAGCTATAGTTGGTATAGTAGACACAATACCGTCCTGTTTGCAGTAGTTTACTCCATAGACATTCAAATGTAACATCGTTTTCTGTTAGCGTTCCTACAAAACATTCTTTAAAGATTTTTAAAGCTCAAACTATGGTATATAATATTGATTGGTGAAGCACTGTTATTCTATGTAATAATTTATAGTGCTTATTATAATTTACTAAGAACAACTAATATTTCTCAAAACAAAACTACGAGCCTTCAATAGGAAGTAGCTGATCTGTAATATTCTAAGAGCATGGACAATAGTAGGTAAATTTCACAACCCATGTGGGACCTGAAAACTACAATTTTCCTTATAATTGAACCAATCACGAATATTCTGCTATCTATGTTGACGGACGGGTACTGTGACACGTAAATTGGTACGTGAGGAAGAGTTTGGGCCTTGGTAAAAAAAGTAACTGGGAATATATCACATATTTACTAATTCATATTCAACATATTGACTTTAAGCATTAGGTCATATATGTGCTGTCTTGTGAGAGAACGGCTTGCACCACCACTCTCTCTCTCATCACCACTGCCTCCCTCACCACCACCAGTGCCTCCCTCACCACCACCACTGCCTCCTTCACCACCACTGCCTCCCTCACCACCACTGCCTCCCTCACCACCACCACCTCCCTCACCACCACTGCCTCCCTCACCACCACTGCCTCCATCACCACCACCACTGCCTCCCTCACCACCACTACCTCCCTCACCACCACTGCCTCCATCACCACCACCACTGCCTCCCTCACCACCACCACCACTGCCTCCCTCACCATCACCACTGCCTCCCTCACCACCACCACTGCCTCCCTCACCACTACCACCACTGCCTCCCTCACCACCACCACCACTGCCTCCCTCACCACCACCACCACTGCCTCCCTTACCACCACCACCACTGCCTCCCTTACCACCACCACCACTGCCTCCCTTACCACCACCACCACTGCCTCCCTTACCACCACCACCACTGCCTCCCTCACCACCACCACTGCCTCCCTCACCACCACCACTGCCTCCCTTACCACCACCACCACTGCTTCCCTCACCACCACCACTGCCTCCCTCACCACCACCACCACTGCCTCCCTCACCACCACCACCACTGCCTCCCTTACCACCACCACCACTGCCTCCCTCACCACCACCACTGCCTCCCTCACCACCACCACCATCACTCCCTTACCACCACCACCACTGCCTCCCTCACCACCACTGCCTCCCTAACCACCACCACTGCCTCCCTCACCACCACCACTGCCTCCCTCACCACCACCACTGCCTCCCTCACCACCACCACCATCACTCCCTTACCACCACCACTCCCTCCTTCACCACCACCACTGCCTCCCTCACCACCACCACTGCCTCCCTCACCACCACCACCATCACTCCCTCACCACCACCACTCACTCCCTCACCACCACCACTGCCTCCCTCACCACCACCACTGCCTCCCTCACCACCACCACCATCACTCCCTCACCACCACCACTGCCTCCCTCACCACCACCACTGCCTCCCTCACCACCACCACCATCACTCCCTCACCACCACCACTCCCTCCCTCACCACCACCACTGCCTCCCTCACCACCTCCACTGCCTCCCTCACCACCACCACCATCACTCCCTCACCACCACCACTCCCTCCCTCACCACCGGGAAAGCAAAATATAATTCTGTACAACTGTTTACACTTTGGTGAATCATAGTTGATGACAGTGGCTGTCATCAACTATGACAGCTCGGTCTCGGTGATCGCTTGGACGAACATTCCTCGCTTAATCGAACATTTGTATGTTCCACTGAACATTTGGTACCGAATTCAATTTGTTCGGCTCTTCAGGGAATTCAATAGAGCAGGGTTCGTTAGACTGACGAAGCACTGTACTAATACCTGTGTACCTTATACCTGATACCTGTGTATATAGTGTAAAAACAGCAAAACTATATGTTTATTGTTTTATGAAAATAATACAGTAATTGAATCACTAATATGCACACCATAATTTTGAGAACAGCGATGGTTCACACATTTTATTATATAAATATATCACAATACACACTATTGAATAATATTACTGCAAAAAAACAAAGAAAAAATCAATCACACATTGAAATAATTAGGTAATAATATCTTTGTGGCAACTCCCGCCTGACAGCTGGGGCAGAGCACACCTTGCCTGGCACCTCCTCTGTCAACGCCTCTTTTTTGTCAGACTTCCCCTGCCCTATTGCAGCCAAAATATGCTACAAAATTTTTTTTTAATTTCCTGTGATCAGGGAACACAAATGAACACTTTTATAATACTAAAGATTTTTTTTTTTTTTTTTTTTTGCGCCTGTGGGTGTTGAAGGCCAAAAGGCCCTTAGCGCCCTAAGGGTTAAGGTCCTCATTTTTACCGTATCTGAGTACCTGGAATTTATCACTGTTAGACACCAGGTTACTTTCAGCTGTCCAGTTGAAAATTTTATTAAAATCTGCTTGTTGTTTTTCAATGTCTTCAGCAGAGGTAATTTTCATGCTGATTTTTTTTTTCTGCAAAGGATGACACGAAGCTGTGACTTGTATTTTTGTCTATATCATATAAGAATAAGGAAAATCAGTGGTGTAAGGACTGTACCTGAGGTACAGAACTTTTAACTTCACCTGGACTCGATTTTATTTGGTTGACTGTTACTGTGTTCTGTTTGACAAAAAATTAAATATCCACTGTCTTACTTTACCCATTATTCCTATTGACCTCATTTTGTGTGTTATCACTCCATGGTCACATTTATCGAATGCCTTTATGAAGTCCGTGTAACACCACATTTGCATTTTGTTTTTCTTCTAATGCCTCTGTGATTTTGTTGTAATGGTCAAGTAGCTGCGAGAGGCATGATCTTCCCGCTCTAAATCCATGTTGGCATAGGTTGTGAAGGTCATTGGTCTCCATGAAACTGATGACCTGACTTCTGATCACACTTACAAATACTTTCATTATGTGGGACGTTAGTGCAACTGGTCTATAATTTTTAGCCAATGCTTTGCTCCCTCCCTTGTGTAGAGGAGCTATGTCTACTGATTTAAGTGCATCTGGTATCTACCATGTGTCCAAGCTCTTCTTCTACACTATACTGAGTGCCTGTGCTACTGGCACTTTGCATTTCTTTATAAATATTGAATTCTATGAGTCTGGACCCAGGGCTGAGTGCATGGGCATGTTGTCAATTTCTCTTTCAAAATCTCCCATGCTCGTACTGATATCAGTTATATTTTCAGGGGCTGGATATCACGCATAAAGAAGTTATCCGGATCTTCCACTTTCATGCTGTTTATTGGGGGTGCTAAACATGTCCTCATACGGCTTTTTTAGGATTTCACTAATTTCTTTGTCATCCTGAGTATGAACCTTCACTTGTACAAATAGGTCCAATACTGGCAGTGGTTTTTGCTATTGATTTTGCACATGAAGAAATATTTTGGGTTTTTCTTGTATTGCTTTCTGTTTTAGTTGCATTTCTTCAGTCTGATCTGAATGCTTCAGTCTCTGCTCAATTTCTTCAATCTCCCTGTTTAAATTATTCCTTCTTTGTAGGGAGAGTAATGTCTGCTTAAGCATTTCAGTTATTTTTTCCTTCTTTTGTAGTGTCGTCTGAGTTCTCTTTCTACATTGGACCTCTTTTTGGCATTCCTCAAAGGAACATGTTTCATACAGACTTTATATGCTACGAAATCAATTGTTCTATTCCTTATGTGGGATTTTTATTACTTAGAATAATTTCCCATTGAATGCTTGTAAGTTTCATGTTTGTTTTTCCCAGTCTATCCTTTCATTACTAAAATCATATTTACTGATCAACCCCTCTCGCTTGATCGCTGTTTTAGGTCTATTATGAGTATTGATGTTAGTTTGCACTTCAATGAGCTTGTGATCTGAGCATGAGGTATCTGTTTTTTAAGAAAACTGCATTAGAGACTTTTAAAGATAAATGTTGCTTTTACCTACCACCACAAGCTGTTAACTCACAACTACAATGAAAATTACTTCCATAAAGAGTTCACTAGTATAATGAATACTACATTATAGTTTCACTTACCACTACAAGCTGCAAGCGTTAATCATCTAAAATATTTCCTATATACTACCTACAATATTTATGATAACTTACAAGTTTTTCTAATCGGGGACATCCAGAGGCCAGATGGTTTAACGTAGCGTCGGTGATCAATACACAATCTTCAAGATCTATCTTTTCCAACATGTGACAAGTCTGTGGAGAAGAAAACAGTACAATATTAATTATGAATGTTATCAATATTTATTAATTAGGAGTATCTCCTATTACACAGATGCCTTTCTTACCACAGTAAGAATGACAGAGGGGTTGAATACAGAAATGTGAGGAACTTGAGGAACAGATACGATCATCAAGCTAACAGGAAGGGCAGAGACTGACAAACTCTGCCAGGAAATCAAGTCAATGGTTGAAATCCATGTCAGATGCAACAATAACCTCTGGAAATTTTTTGTCTACAATCTGAACAAAAGATATACCCACAGTGGACAAAACTACACTAGAAAATATCAGCAACCAACACCTAAAGCAGAACACGAGCGTAGCTCTCATCCTGTAACTACACTTAGGTAATTACAGAGATATGACCACTCTGGTGCTTTAACCTCAAAC
Organism: Procambarus clarkii; assembly: GCF_040958095.1. Lineage (NCBI taxonomy): Eukaryota > Metazoa > Arthropoda > Malacostraca > Decapoda > Cambaridae > Procambarus > Procambarus clarkii. The sequence continues at coordinate 38,592,273 of NC_091189.1, forward strand.
CCTGAAAAGATCGGCAAACATCCAACCATATGTGGAAAATTCCACCCATTATATCAATATTATAATCTAAGAAATGTATTATTTTTATATCATATCACAATCATTATTTTTATATTATTCATCATATCAACATCCTACATCTATTGATCTATTAAATCTTACAATCTAGGCCCAACATGGTCACCTCCGCCATATGGGGGCATCTAGGCCCTACATGGTCACCTCCGCCATATGGGGGCATCTAGGCCCTACATGGTCACCTCCGCCATATGGGGGCATCTAGGCCCTACATGGTCACCTCCGCCATATGGGGGCATCTAGGCCCCTATTATGGTCACCTCTGCCAAGAGTGGGCATCTAGGCCTTACATGGTCACCTCCGCCATATGGGGGCATCTAGGCCCCTATTATGGTCACCTCTGCCAAAAGTGGGCATCTAGGCCCTACATGGTCACCTCCGCCATATGGGGGCATCTAGGCCTTACATGGTCACCTCCACCATAAGGGGGCATCTAGGCCCTACATGGTCACCTCTGCCATAAGGGGGGCATCTAGGCCCCTACATGGTCACCTCCACCATAAGGGGGCATTTAGGCCCTACATGGTCACCTCCGCCATATGGGGGCATCTAGGCCTTACATGATCACCTCCGCCATAAGGGGGCATCTAGGCCCTACATGGTCACCTCTGCCATAAGGGAGCATCTAGGCCCTACATGGTCACCTCCGCCATATGGGGGCATCTAGGCCCAACATGGTCACCTCCACCATAAGGGGGGGCATCTAGTCCCTACATGGTCACGTCCGCCATAAGGGGGGGGGGCATCTAGGCCCTACATGGTCACGTCCGCCATAAGGGGGGGCATCTAGGCCCAACATGGTCACGTCCGCCATAAGGGGGGGCATCTAGGCCCAACATGGTCACGTCCGCCATAAGGGGGGGCATCTAGGCCCAACATGGTCACGTCCGCCATAAGGGGGGGCATCTAGGCCCAACATGGTCACGTCCGCCATAAGGGGGGGGCATCTAGGGCCCTACATGGTCACGTCCGCCATAAGGGGGGGCATCTAGGCCCTACATGGTCACGTCCGCCATAAGGGGAGGCATCTAGGCCCAACATGGTCACGTCCGCCATAAGGGGGGGCATCTAGGCCCTACATGGTCACGTCCGCCATAAGGGTGGGCATCTAGGCCCTACATGGTCACGTCCGCCATAAGGGGGGGCATCTAGGCCCTACATGGTCACGTCCGCCATAAGGGGGGGCATCTAGGCCCAACATGGTCACGTCCGCCATAAGGGGGGGGGGGGGCATCTAGGGCCCTACATGGTCACGTCCGCCATAAGGGGGCATATTACACTTTTTAAATGTTGTTTAATGTCTACCAAACGTTTTTACTAGTTGTATACAAGAAGGGCTGCAACTGTTCTATGTTTCAGTATTGCACCCTAAATAGAAAGGGAATTATTTTTGTTTTTGTTTTTCCAACGAATTTAAATTTTAAATTTTGCCCCAAGGGGCGAGTTTATTGGGCAGCGCCACTCATCTTGTGAGTGGACATACCGCCATAGCAGCATGTACAACACTCCCCAATAGGAAGAAAACCCGCTGGGTTGTTCATCCTGTCACTTGTACCCAGACACAGCTGGGACTTGCTTAACTGTCTCAGTGAACAGCTCCTCAAACAAGAGGATTAACATCTATCAACCCTTAAAAGCTTACGTTATCTTGCGGGTGCAAAATGGGGGAATCTTTTAAGAACAGTATCAATATTTGACAAATAGTGTTTTCCTAACTCAAACAATGTGGGGTTTATTGTTTTATACATAGTTCTGATTTCTCTCAGGTGTTCACATTCACGTAGATAGTGGTCAAGGCGGTGTCCATCACTCTCACCACAGATTCTACAACTACGCTGATCAACTGTTGTTTCCATTCCATATCTTCATGGATATTTGTATCCAAGACGGATTCTCGCTATTACTGATTCTCTCCCTCGTCCTCCTCCTCTTCGGCCATAATGATTGGGATTGCCAGCTGAAACCATGTTGTACCATTGTACAAATTCACTGGTTTGTGCTTCTATCCTCCTTTCCTCAGTTACCTTGTCACGGTGATGTTGCCTGACAATACCTCTAATTTGAATTAGAGTCTTGGGTATGAAGTATTCAATATGGTCTCCTTCAGCGCCTTCAGCAGCCAGCACATCTGCTCGTTCATTCCCACATATTCCAACATGGGAGGGGATCTACAGAAATTTGATGACTCTTTCCTGATTGGTAAGTACTCTCACAGCTCTCTTAATTTCAGCGATTATTGCAAGATTTTCTGCCTGATTTTTACTTAGGCTTTGCAGTGCTGCTTTTGAATCGGTGCAAATCACTGCACCATTAGTGTTCCGTTCAAGAAACCTTAACGCCATAACAATCGCAGTTAGCTCTGCTTGTGTTGAAGAGGCATAGTTCTCAATACGCGCTTTTTCTTCATTTCTGCGTTGGAAAGTATTATCCTTGATTACCGTGTATGCTGCACCAGCCCTTCCATTGACAGGATTAGATAACTCATCTGTGTAGATTTGATCTAGTTCATCTCCGGTTTCTTTATAAATTTCCTCGAGATACTTGTGCCTCATTTCTTGTGGTAACATGCGGGATTTTTTCATTGCCATTTCATTGATGATAATCTTGCATGAGTCATCCTCCCAGGGAGGTAACCTCTCTACAGGCAGGAGCTCACAGGCTTGCTCAAGCAGGTGAAGCTCTTCCAGGTAGCAGACTGATCTGTGATGCCATTTTTTGCTTCGCCTGTTTTCCCCTGAAAGTAGCACAGAGCTCAGTTTTTTCTTAGAAATATCATTGTAATGGGGATCTCTGGCAGTGAGGTGCAACCGGACACAAAACACGATGCACTCCCGGCCTAACCAACCAAGCATCAACAACCCAGGGACCCCCTCCGGAAAGCAACCATCTGATTCTTCACCAGAAAAGAAGGAGAAGGCTGCAGACGAACAAACCGATCGCCAGGACCAAAAGAGCAGAAACACCTGCGCCGGAGGAGAGCATGAAGCTCACCAACCTGACCCCCAGAGGCCATTGCCAACAGAAAAAGAGCCTTAGAGAAACAATCCTGAACTGAAGGGGCCACAACAAACTGAGGAGAAGAAAGATAAGAGAGCACTCTGTCTAACGACCAGGACGGCTCAGGCGGCACATGAGCAGGCCGGAGGTGAAACAACGCCCGAGACAGCTTGCGAAACGGCACAGACGTAACATCAATACCGAAAGCAAGCTGAAGCGGCTCCGCCAGCACCGCACAATAAGAAACGACAGTGTTAGGCATACGGAGTCGGTCCTGGAACAACCAAGAGAGAAAGGACAACACCACCCTAACCGAAAGCGAAGTACAACGACGAAGACGTAAGAAGAACCGGTAGGACTGCCAGGAAACTTCATACTGCCGCCGAGATGAAGCTAGCAGGTGGGACACCAACAAGGAAGCCACCTGATCACCATATAGATGATGATAAACTCAAGTAAAAAATACCATACGCGAAGACTCGAGGATAAGATCAAACCAGCCACGTGACGCACCGGTCCGATCTGCTGGAAGAAGCGGAGCCGTGGGAAAACCTCCGAGTTCGGACACCGAGCATGCAGTGCCTGAAACCACGGCTGGGCCGGCCACCATGGGGGCCAAGAAGACAACTCTCCCCTGGTAAGTCTCCAAGGAAGTCAGGACACGGAGCAACAACAGAACTGGGGGGAAAGAGGTAAAGGAACCCCCACCTCGACCAGTCCTGCTGGAATTTATCGACCCCGACGGCCTCGCAGTCGGGGAAGGGCGCCACATACTGGGGAAGGCACCGCTACAGCTGAACCCCAGGGACGTGTACGCTTACGGGCACCTAGCAGGGGGCACCCACCAAGTATCAAGATGAGGTCAAACACCAGTGGCAAGTAGGGCAGAACCCTCTACCAAGGCAAAAACAAAAACAAAAACCAAACCCCTGCAAGATGACAACATACCCCAAGGAACAGAACCGGCCACTGTGATTGGTGACAACAAGCTGCACAGCACCCTGCACCCCTTACCAGTGCAAAACTGCCTCCTACCCTAAGGTAAACTAGGGAGACATGACACCCAAGTACCCAAAGGGCAGCTAAAAAAACTGAGCAGTTAAATAGACCCACAGAGGCAGATCCTACAGAACCTGTGGAAGGTAACCCCAAGCACCAAGGGCAGTACTTACAGGGCACCTAGGAAAGGGAACCCTAGGCGCATGCAGCCCAAGTACTTAATTGTAACTCCAGGCTCTCACACCCCTGGAGAACAGCCGCCACACACAAGGCACAGTGCCGTAAATGTCTGGAGCCAGAGCATACATCTGCTGCCTATAGCATCAGCCTTAACCCTTAAACTGCGCAACACATTACAACATGGGATTACAAATAAAACAAGTAAACTTGGAGAATGGGCACTAGAAGAAAACCCAGACATTATAACACTCACAGAAACAAAGCTAACGAAAATCATAACAAATGCAGTGTTTCCGCAGGGCTACTATGTAGTGAGGAAAGAGAGAGAAGGGAGAGGAGGAGGTGGTGTACCTTTGCTACTAAGAGAAGGTTGGAGTTTCAAAGAGATGGTAATTCAGAACTGTGAAGGTTTCAGTGACTACATATCAGGCACCATAGCAACTGGAGGACAGAAAATTATAATAGTAGTCATATATAACCCCCAACTGAATGACAGAAGACCCAGACAGGAATACGATAGAAACAACTTGGCCACCATCAATATAATAGAGAGAGCAACTTCTGTGGCTAGCAGGAATGGATCCAGACTTCTAATTATGGGAGACTTCAACCATGGGAAGATAGATTTGGGGAATAGAGACCCACATGGAGGCCCAGACACATGGAGAGCTAAGCTGCTGGATGTGGCAACAAGAAACTTTCTAAGTCAACACGTCAAGGGACCGACAAGAATGAGAGGAGGGGATGAACCAGCCTTGCTTGATCTGATATTTACCCTAAATGAGTCGGATATAAGGGAAGTTAAGTTGGAAGCCCCATTGGGAATGAGTGATCATAGTGTATTGAGCTTTGAGTACCTGGTTGAGCTAGGAATTATCACCCCCAAAAAAGAACTGGGAACCAAAGGGCTGGCGTACCGAAAGGGAAACTACGAGGAGATGAATAAATTCCTATGGGATATACATTGGGACACAGAACTCGGAACCAAGTCCGTACAAGACATGATGGACTATGTCACCCAAAAATGTCAGGAGGCTGTAAGCAGGTTTGTCCCAGCCCGACAGGAAAAAACAGAGAAGCAAAGGAAGAATCCGTGGTTTAATAGGGAATGTATGAAAGCAAAGGAGCTGAACAAAAGTGCATGGAGGAACTTCCGTTATAACAGAACACCAGAAAGTAGAGAGAGATACCAGAGAACCAGGAACGAGTATGTCAGTGGGAGAAGAGCAGCTGAGAAAAGGTATGAAAATGATATAGCTAATGAAGCCAAGACCGAACCAAAGCTACTACACAGTCACATCAGGAGGAAGACAACAGTGAAGGAACAGGTGATGAAACTTAGGGTGGGCGAGGACAGGTACACAGAGAATGAAAAAGAGGTGTGTGAAGAACTCAACAAAAGGTTCCAGGAGGTCTTTACAATAGAACAGGGAGATGTCACGGCACTAGAAGAGGTGGCAGCAAACCAGGTGACCTTGGATAGGTTTGAAATTTCAAGAGATGAGGTCAAGAAGCACCTATTGGAGCTGGATGTGAGAAAAGCTGTTGGGCCGGACGGAATCTCGCCATGGGTATTGAAAGAGTGTGCAGGAGCACTTTGCTTACCACTCTCCACTGTGTATAGTAGGTCACTGAAAATGGGGGACCTACCAGAAATATGGAAGACTGCTAATGTAGTACCAATATACAAAAAGGGTGACAGACAAGAGGCACTGAACCAGTGTCCTTAACTTGTATACCATGCAAGGTGATGGAGAAGATTGTAAGAAAAAACCTAGTAACACATCTGGAGAGAAGAGACTTCGTGACAACCCATCAACATGGGTTCAGGGAGGGTAAGTCTTGCCTTACAGGCTTGATAGAATTCTACGATCAGGTGACAAAGATTAAGCAAGAAAGAGAAGGGTGGGCGGACTGCATTTTTTTGGACTGTCGGAAAGCCTTTGACACAGTACCCCATAAAAGGTTGATGCATAAGCTGGAGAAACAGGCAGGAGTAACTGGTAGGGCGCTCCAGTGGATAAGGGAGTACCTAAGCAATAGGAAGCAGAGAATTACAGTGAGGGGTGAGACCTCAGACTGGCGTGAAGTCACCAGTGGAGTCCCACAGGGCTCTGTACTTGGACCTATCCTGTTTCTGATATACGTAAATAATCTCCCAGAGGGTATAGACTCATTCCTCTCAATGTTTGCTGACGACGCCAAAATTATGAGAAGGATTAAGACAGAGGAGGACAGCATGAGGCTTCAAGAAGACCTGGACAAGCTGCAGGAATAGTCAAACAAATGGCTGTTACAGTTTAACCCAAGCAAATGTAATGTAATGAAGATAGGGGTAGGAAGCAGGAGACCAGATACAAGGTACCATTTGGGAGATGAAATACATCAAGAGTCAGAGAGAGAGAAAGACCTGGGGGTTGATATCACACCAGACCTGTCCCCTGAAGCTCATATCAAGAGGATAACATCAGCAGCATATGCCAGGTTGGCTAACATAGGAACGGCCTTTAGAAACTTGTGTAAGGAATCTTTCAGAACATTATATACCACATATGTCAGACCAATCCTGGAGTATGCGGCTCCAGCATGGAGTCCATATCTAGTCAAGCATAAGACTAAACTGGAAAAGGTTCAAAGGTTTGCCACCAGACTAATATCCGAGCTGAGAGGTATGAGCTACGAGAAGAGACTACGGGAATTAAACTTCACTTCGTTGGAAGACAGAAGAGTTAGGGGGGACATGACCACCACATTCAAGATTCTCAAGGGAATCGACAGGGTTGATAAAGACAGGCTGTTTAACCCTTAACATGCTCGGGGTCTAATATCCTGCTATCCACACAGGCGCATGTCATTTTGAAAAAAAAAAAATTTTTTTTTTTTTTGCTAATCTGTTAAGTTCTGTTCACTGATCACGGGAAAAATAAAAAAAAAATTCTATTGTACTTACTTTTGTTGCAATAGAGCCGAGAAGCTCTGCGATGACGTCACAATCTGCATGTTCGCTCATGCAGTACACGCCCGGGAGTTGTTGCGCGCGGTCCTCAAACAGCCAGAGTTGCCACAAATATATTTTCGCGCTATTTATTTACAATGTCTAAGCGCATTTTATCTAATTTTTTTTCACTAATTGTGTTTCAAATACTGTTTGAACATATTTTGTATCAATAATTGTTGCATATTTGAGTATACACAGGCACACACAAATGTTTTCAATTACGGCAATATAATATGTCATTACAGTCTATTATATTATATGTTCTGCTTATATGTTTACATATTTACACACTCGCACACGCTATACACACTTTGAAGCACACTTAGAAGATTTCTAGACTGTGGTAGTCATTGAAGCAGTCGACAGCACATAATGGGATACCACACGTTTCACACCATGTTTGCACAAGCTTCCGTTTCTTGTCTCTACGTGTCGTTGTTTTACACACCAAGCAATCACGTTGGGCTATTGCACGCTTCACACCAGGTGGCAAATACTTAAGTTTGTGTGCTAGGAAGCCTTCAGTGTGAGCGAGGCGTGGAGTACCAGCATGCTGCAACAGTGGGTTTATGATGGGCTGCTGAATACCTGGGACATCTTTTGCAAACTTTCCTAATAACTGTATTGCAGCATCAAATACAAAGTCACGGAAAGTGGGCTTACGTCCAGTTCTCACAAGGTACATGTTGAAACAGTTCAGCATGCTCATGTCCACAAGATGGAAGAACACTTTTTTCGTCCACCTACATGTCTTCCGCACACACTCTGCAGTGCCAATCATCATGTCTGATTTATCAATCAACCGCATGTTGATATTATAGTCTAAAACACAGTCTGGCTTATATAGTGGTGCGTTTGTTTTATGGCTCACTTTCCCACTGTTCACCATTGTTCCATCATGAATTGTTGTCAACAAGTTCACCTCTCTTTTGTCTTTCCACCGAACTGACAGAATGTTATCACTTTTCCTTCTCTGACACTCACCAACTGCAATGTCGTTGTCAAACACAGGCATTTCCCTTCGTTGTGGCTTTACTGTACCAACCAATCCGGTTCTATTTTCTAGCAAGAACCGAGCTAGCAAGGGACTTGTATAGTAATTATCTGTGTATAAAATGTGTCCCTTGTTCATCCACGGAGCCATGATGGTCTTCACTACACTCCCCGAGAATCCATGTTCGTCGTTACCGGGAATGTCTACATCACTAGCCGAGTACAGAATCATGTGTAACACGTATCCTGTCTCACAATCACAAAGAACAAAAAATTTCAGGCCAAATCGGTTTCGTTTTGAGGGAATGTACTGTTTGAATGGAACATGTCCCTTGAAAAGTATGAGAGATTCATCAACCACCAGCTTCTGTGCTGGTACGTAAAAATCTCTGAATTTTCCAATAACATCGTTCATGTAGTGCCTCACTCGCCACAGTCTATCATCAGGTGTTCGGTCCTGAACACTTCCAAAATGTAGACACCTGAGGAGTATCTGAAACCTGTCTCGTGACATATATTTCCCGAATAAAGGTGTTGGTATTGTCTTGTCCTTGCTCCAATAGTCATTTATTGCATGTTTGTGACAGTGCTTCATCAACAAACAGAGTGCCAAAAACACATACATTTCCGCCACTGTGGTATTTTTCCAACGCTGCAGTCGTGAAAATTCTGTGATTTCCCTCTCAATCAGGTAAGCAGCATGCAGGTTCGTTTGGTGTACAATGTATTCCATGAGTGGTTCATCATAGAATGCTGTAAAATATTCCATCTCAGCCATGTCCTCACCTTGATTAGGGAAAAGGTTTGTAATCCCTACATCTTTATCGTCAAAGTGAGGAATATTAGGAATAAAATCGTCACCATCACTCCACTCAAGTACACCAGGCGTCCTGCGAGATGCAGAGGAAAGACGGCGAGGAAGCGATGCATACCGGCGACCAGGAGCTGAATACCGTCTGCGAGAAGCACGGCGGCTACGTGCACGTGAGGTGGGTGCACGTGAGGTGGGTGCACGTGAGGTGGATGCACGTGAGGTGGATGCACTTGAGGTGGATGCACGTGAGGTGGATGCACATGAGGTGGATGCACGTGAGGTGGATGCACGTGAGGTGGATGCACGTGAACACGAGGGTCTTGGTCCCTCATGTGGTGCCATGCGGTGGCGCTTGGCTGGGCGAGATGCTGCTGACGCGACAATTTCTCGCCCAGTTACACCACTGGTACCAGCCACAGGCTCAATAAAACTTTGATCTGAGTCACTAAACCCAGAAAAGGAGTCACCTCCCTCTGACTCGTCACCCTCAAACAGAAAATATCCACAGGAACTGTGAGGTCGTGGTAGAATTGGGGTAGAAAATGGGCGAGGAGGCATGGGAGAGCGTATAGGCCTCGCCATGGCATGGCGGTCATTCTCACTTTCACTGCTGCTGCTACTATCTCCCGACAACTGTGTATAATCCTCATCGTTGTCTGAATCGTCAAACACACTTTCTTCACCTTCAGAGAATAATTCGTGGGCTATTTGCTCTGGGGTGAGGGACTGAGTGGTGCGTGCCCATGAGGCGTTTGACCGTGCGCTCGCCATGGTGACTCTCGCTAAACTGAGGCCTCCCATGCCATCGGAGCGTGAGCTGGATTTTTTTTCAAAATGGCCACTGTTTACTAGAGCCCCTGGGCAGCGTATGGGACCCCCAGCTACACCGCGGGCCATTCAAATCGTGCGCGGTACCCATACACTTCATATGAAGTGAAGCGCAGTTGACTGGTAAAACGATTTACACTTCATATGAAGTGATGCGCACTTTAAGGGTTAACACAAGGGGCACACGCACTAGGGGACACAGGTGGAAACTGAGTGCCCAAATGAGCCACAGAGATATTAGAAAGAACTTTTTTAGTGTCAGAGTGGTTGACAAATGGAATGCATTAGGAAGTGATGTGGTGGAGGCTGACTCCATACACAGTTTCAAGTGTAGATATGATAGAGCCCAATAGGCTAAGGAACCTGTACACCTGTTGATTGACGGTTGAGAGGCGGGAGCAAAGTGCCAGAGCTCAACCCCCGCAAGCACAACTAGGTGAGTACAACTAGGTGAATACATCATATGATGTGTTGAGTAACTTGCAATAACTTGTGCGCTACATCATATGATGTAGCGCGCAAGATTTGAATGGCCAGCAGGGTAGAGGGGGGGGCCCCCCATACGCTGCCCAGGGGCTATAGTAAACAGCCGCCATTTTGTAAAAAAATCCAGCTCACGCTACCATCGCGTGGGAGGCATCAGTTAACCAGCAGCCACCATGTCAAGCGCACGGCCAAATGCCTCCTGGGGATGCACCACACACTCACCCAAGAGCAAATAACTAGTGAATTATTTTCTGATGGTGAGAAAGGTGATTTTGATGACTGACAATGATAGGGACTACACACAATTGACCGATGATAGTAGCATCGACAGTGAAAATGAGATACAGCCGCCTCCCATGGCGAGGCCTATACGCTCACCCATGCCACCTCGCCCAGCGTCTACTCCAGTTCACCCACGACCACACAGTTCATGTGCTTATTTAGAGTCTGAGAATATTTTGGATGCCGAGTCAAGAGAAAGGTGACTCTTTTTTTTCTGGTTTCAGTGAAGTGGAATCAGAGCATAGTGTTACCGAGCCTGTTGCCAGTACCAGTGGTGTTACCGAGCGAGAAATTGTCGTGTCAACAGCGTCTCGCCCAGCCAAGCGCCACCGCATGGAACAACATAAGGCACCAAGAGCCTCATGTTCACGTGCTTCCACCTCACGTGCACGTAGCGGCCGTACTGTGCGTAGACGGGCTTCAGCTCCTGGTCCACGGTGTGCATCGCTTCCTCGCCGTCGTGCCCCTGTTGCATCTCGCAGGACACCAGGTGTACTAGTGTGGAGTGATGCCTCAAATTCCTGCCTTTGACAATAAAGACGTTGGGATTACAGAGCTTTTCCCTGATAATGGAGAGGACATGTGTGAATTGGATTATTTTACAGCATTCTATGATGAGCCGCTCATGGAATATATTGTACACCAAACGAACCTTCATGCGGCTCATCTCATTGGAAAAGAGATAACAGAATTTTCATGATTGCAGCGTTGGAAAACCACCACTGTAGGTGAAATGTATGTATTTTTAGCAATATGTATGCTGATGAAGCACTGTGTCAAACACGCTCTCCCAGATTATTGGAGCAAAGATCTGACTATTCCAACACCTTTCTTTGGGAAATATATGTCCTGAGACAGGTTTCAGATACTCCTCAGATGTCTGCATTTGCAAGTAATGAGGACCGGACTGAGGATGATAGACTTTGGCGAGTGAGGCACTATATGAATGAAGAGATTGGAAAATTCAGAGATTTTTTACGTACCAGCACAGAAGCTGGTGATTGACGAATCCCTTGTTCTTTTAAAAAGGACGTGCTTCATTCAAGCAGTATATTCTCTCCAAGCGAAATGGATTTGGATTGAAATTTTTTGTTCTTTGTGACTGTAAAACAGGATACATGTTACACACGATTCTGTATTTTGCTAGCGATGTAGACATTCCCGGTAACGACGAATATGGTTTCTCGGGTAGTGTGGTGAAGTCACCGATGGCACCATGGATGAAGAAGGGCCACATCTTATACACAGATAACTACTATACAAGTCCATTGCTAGTTGGGTTCTTGATTGAAAATAGAACTGGATTGGTTGGCACAGTATAGCCACAAAGAAGGGAAATGCCAGTGTTTGACAGTAGACTTGCAGTTGGTGAGTGCCAGCTACAAATATGTGATCAAATACTCTCGGTTCGGTGGAAAGACAAGAGAGAAGTGAACATGCTGACAACCATTCATTATGGTATAATGCTGAACAGTGGCAAGATGAACAGTGTAACGAAAGAACCATTATATAAGCCAGATTGTGTTCTTGACTATAATATCAACATGAGTTTGATTGATAAATCTGACATGATGGTTGGCACTATCGAGTGTGCGGAAAACATTGAAATGGACAAAAAAAGTGTTTTTCCATCTTGTTGACATGAGCATGCTGAACAGCTACAATATGTATCTGGTGAAAACTGGACGTAAACCTAGTTTCCGTGCGTTTGCTTTTACACTTGCGACAGTTATTAGCAAAGTTTGGCAAAGATGTTCCTGGCATACAAAGACCCATCATGAACCCAGTGTTGCAGCATGCTGCTACACCCAAGCTCATGTACATGGAGGCCTTTCAAGCACATAGACTAAAACATTTGCCACCAGCTGGAAAGTGTGCAATAGGCCAACGTGAATGCATAGTTTGTAAAACAACAAAAAGGAGAGATCAGAAACGTAAACAGGTACAAACATGGTGTGAAGCGTGTGCAGTTCCATTATGTGCTGTCAACTGCTTCAACAACTACCACTCTTTCCAAGACTTCTAAATGTGCAATAATAGTGCAAAAACCTGTACATAGTGCATGCATGTGTGAAAATATAATAATAAACATTGTGATTACATAATACATTGGAGTAATGGAAAACATTTGTGCACGCAGGTGTATACTCAAAGTATGCAACATTTATTGACATTGACCATGATGTAACAATATACGCAACACAATTAGTGACTAATATTAGTGATAAAATAAGCCTAGACACTGTAAATAATGACGTGAAAATAAATTCGTGGCAACTGTGGCTGCTTGAAGACCGCGCACGACGCCTCCGGGACTCACTGTGCATAAGCGATCATACAGGGTGTGACGTCATCACCCATATTGTCGGCTCAATTACATCGTCAATAAGTACAATTGATTTTTTATATTTTTCTTGTGGTCAGGGAACACAACTTAACAGGTTAGGAAGATTTTTTTTTTTTTGGTACTCACCTATATGCACCTGTGGGTGACAAATGCTGTGGGTGACAAATGTTGCCCTGAACAACACAAGGGTTAAGAACTGGGGTGTGGAATACCGGCGCGGTAGGTCCGGGGCTCCCTCTTCCCCGTCCCAGGGAGGGGGGGGGGGGGAGCTGCGCAGACGGCGGCACTGCAACGGGTGATGTCACACTAGTTTGCTCGTTTTTGTTTGGGGTACACTTGTTCGGCTTTTGGTAGCAATATTTTCACGAGAATAGGGGTTTGTTTTGGGATGCTTACCTTTCTGGGTGCCTGACCCAGTCGATGGCAGACATAGAATGCTTCCAACCACACGGGGGACTTCTATAGGCGATTGCTAACCTTGCCTCTCTGAGGGGGGCCAGGTTCTGGCCGTGGTCCCCGGTAGGCCCAAAGAACTCCATACACATGACTGATGCCCAAGTCTGACATTAGCATATCAGCCTGGATAGCTCCGGGGAGCTATAGGGACTCCCCCCAGAAAACTGCGATGAATATAATGAAACGCTATTTTCTGGGTGAGACCAGGAGGCTCCCCAGAGCTATCCAGGTTGATATGTAACTATTAGCTTTTTGGCATCAAAATGTGTGGAGTTCTTGCCTACCGGGGACCACGAGCCAGAACCTGGCCCCCCCTCAGTGAGGAACGAGGAGCAATGGCCTATAGAAATCCCCATGTGGTTGGAAGCATTCTCCCAAAACAAACCCCTGTTCTGGTGAAAATATTGCTACCGAAAGCCAAACAAGTGGACAGAACTCCCCAAGTGAAAACTAGCAAACTAGCACGACGTCATCACGTCGTTGTGTCACTGTCTGTGCAACCTCCCCCTCCCCAGGAGGGGGAAGGGGGGGCCGACGATCCCACCAACAGTTCTTAGGCTAGATGTTAAAAATACGCGAAAACACTGCCGATTGGAGGATGCTGGGGAGCCTCTGGGTCTCCCCCAGAAAATGTTGTTTCATTTCATTCAACGCTTGTTTTCTGGGGGGGGGGGGAGCCCAGTCGGCTCTGTGGAGCTACCTCGCCAAAGATAAGGAAAAGAGGGAAGGACCCGAGAGGCGGATGCCACGTGCCCTAACTCAAAAACAAGACAACTGACAAAACCAAAGGACCCTGTAGATGACCTGGGAGATGCGAACTCCGGAACAGAAAGGAAAGAAGAGAACCCGGGCAATCCAAAGTGCGCCCACGGCCACTGAGGCCAAGACGCGCCAAGAACAGCGGAGAGCCACAACTGAACACAACACAAGATGCACCCCCCGGCCTGACCAACCAATCTTCAACAACCCAAGGACCTCTCTGGAAAACAGCAGACCCATTCATCACCAGAAAAGATGGAGACTGGCTGCAAATGAACAAACCCACCACCAGGCCCAAAGGAGCAGGAAAAAACTCCTGTGATGGAAGAGAGCCTGAAGCTCCTCAAACCGACCCCCAGAGGCCAACGCTAACAGGAAAAAAAAAAGAGAGACCTGGAGGATCCTAACCGAAGTGGTTCGCCGAGTCCCGTTTTGGGACCGGAAACAGGTGGGACCCCATCTGAGAGACGAGGTCGTTGCGACCACACCCAAGTGAACCTGCTTCGAGACGACTTGACAGATCGCAGGAGAAAAGGCCGCCCCGCCAGCCTCAAACCCCCCGAAGGAGGAGCCACTCACCGCCACCACAGGCCACACAAAACGACCTGAAGGGCCCACAATCGTGGGACCAGTTGCGAGTAAACAGAACAAGCTCCTCCCCCCCTCATTGCCCTGTCAATCGGACGAACTGCAAAAGGGCCGACACACCGGATGAGAACCTAAGCGGCGCACAGGACGATACCTGCACTGACCAGAAATGACAGAACCGAAGGCTGCGCCTGCCCCAAATATGGCACCACTGACCTACCATGACGAGAAGAACCCTGAGCCCTGACATGACCCTTCCAGGAAGGCCCCCCCCTCCCCCCCCAGGAGGACCAACAAGTCTGACAGAGGACGGCAACCAGCTGAAGTCGCTTGTAGAGACTGCACAACTGCAGACTCCGCAAATAGCAACGGAATAAAAACCAGCGTTGAATGCAATGAAATGCCATTTTCTGAGCGAGTCCTGGAGGCTCCCTGGAGCAATCCAGGCTGAATGGATATGTATAACTTTCTGGCATCATTCAATGTGCTTGGAGCTCTTGCCTACCAGGGACCACGAGCCAGATCCTGGCCCCCCCCCACAGAGAGGCACAAGGAGCAATGGCCTATAGAAACCCCCATGTAGTTGGGAGCATTCTATATCTGCCATCGACCGGGACAGGCACCCAAAAATGTAGGCGCCCTAAAACAGACCCCTATTCTGGTGAAACTATTGCTACAGAAAGTCGAGCAAGTGGACAGAACTCCCCAAACAAAAATTGGCAAACAGGCATAACGTCATCATGTTGCATGTTGCCACAACGCTGTCAGCACAACCCCCCCCCCCCTTCCCAGGAAGGGGGAGCCCCAGACCTTCGTGTCGGCGACCCAACCTTCAGTTCTTAAGCTGGATGTCAAAAACGCAAAAAGCACTACCGGCCGAGGGAAGGGAGGGATGCAGGGAAGCCTTCAAGACTCACCCAGAAAAAGGCGTTTCATTACATTCAACGATGGTTTTCTGGGGGGAGTCCAGTCGGCTCCCCGGAGCTAACTACCCAAAGATAAGGAAAAAACAGGGACTTACCCGGGAGGCGGTCCGACCTCACTCCCCAACGCGAAGTCGAGACAACCGGCTGCATCCGCCAACCCAATGCAATGCAGGCCCGACTAGGCCCAGGGAAATTCACCAGGCAGCAAGCTGCCAGGATCCTGTTCGAGCATCAAAAACCCTGTGAAATAATGTCAACCTAAGACATGTTGCCAAAGACGGCAGCCAAAGCAGCAAACTTACGAACGTCCTGGGCATTGGGATAAACTGCAGGTTGGCTAGACTTAATAACCCTGCGGACGACCTAGGAGACCAGAGCCCGGGAACAGGAAAGACGGGAAACAAGGTCAACCCAAAGCACATCCCTGGCCACCAAAGCCGTGGCGTGCAAAAAACGGCGGAGAGTCACAACCAGACACAACACATGATGCACCCCCGACCTGACCAACCAAGCATCAATGACCCAAGGCCCCCTCCAGAACGCAGCCATCTCATTCTTCACCCGAAAAGAAGGAGACAGTTACAACTGAACAAAATGACCACCAGGACTGAAAGAGCAGAAACCCCTGCGCCGGAGAAGAGCATGAAGCTCCCCAACCCGATCCCCAGAGGCCAATGCCAACAGGAAAAGTGCCTTAGAAAAACAATCCAGTACGGAAAGGGCCACAACAAACCGAGGAGAAGAGAGAAATGAGAGCGCCCGGTCCGAAGATGGCTCAGGAGGTGCATGAGCAGGTCTGAGGTGAAATAACGCACCAGACAGCTTGCGGAACAGGGCAGAAGTAACATCAACATTGAAAGCAAGCTGAAGCAGCTCCATCAGCGCCGCACAATACGAGGCGACAGTATTCGGCATACGATGGCGGTCCTGGAACAACCAAGAAAGAAAGGACAAAACAACCCTATCAAAGACCGAAGAACACTTACACAGTGATAGGAAAAAACAGAAGGACCACCAGGAACCTTTATACTGTTGCAGAGACGAAGCACGCAGGTGGGAGACCAATAACGAAGCCACCTGCGTACCATACACGTGATGATAGACTCGAGTGAAACAGACCAGACACGATGACTCGAGAAGACCGAACTAGCTTCATACCGGGCTGGACTGATCTGCTGAAAGAGAACTAGGGGGGATAGGGGGGGAAAGAGGTATAGGCAACCCCACTTTGCACAGTCAAGCCGAAAGGCATCGACCCCAACGGCATCGCAGTCGGGGATGGACGCCACGTATAACGGGAGACGCCTCTACCATGCCAATGCGAAGAGATCCACTTCCGGAGGCCCGAACCTCTGGCAGAACCAACTGAATGAGCTGGCGTCAACCAACCATACCGTGGACAGGGTAATGAACTGGGACAGGCTGTCAGCCAAGACATTGGACACCCTCCAAATGTGAACTGCCTGGAAAGCCAAACCCATGAACTCGGCAGACAAGTCACCTGAAGTGACTAGTCCCAAAGAGCCAAGGACAGCATCAAACCCCCTCGTTTCAGGCAATGAACCATCGAGGAACAGTCCGAATGAAGCCTGATTGTCGATTCGCAAGTGACCCCAACCCACTGAAGTGACATCCACACCGCCGCGAACTCCCACGCTGTACTGTGAGCCAGACTCAATGGAGTTCAGGCAATGAACCAACAGACTCCACTGCCCCTGGCTGGCCTGGTGAGCACTGGTCACAAAGCCCCAGCCAAGAACAAATGCCTGTGTTCTGTGCGTGAACACGGATGCGTTCATGACACGTTCATGAACACATCTGGCAAGGGCTCGGGTAGGTGCCAAGAAACTGAACCCTGAAAAACCCGAAGAGGAAGCCGGTGATGCAGCAGCCAATGCAAGACCCATGGGGGTCGAACCCAGCGATTGCGAGAGAGGCAGAAGGGACATCCCCGAAGGAACCAGAACAGCCGACGAAGCAACACCCGATCCGGCGGGTAGACCATCATGGCACAGTTCAGGCTCCCTCACAAACTCTCGAGCAACAGCCCAAACCACCACAATTGCTGGCGGAGATACATCATAGCAAGGCAAAGCACAGCCCCCAGACAGAACCCCCAGGGAAATGGTCAAAACAGACCAAAAACTGAAGGACAAGGTGTGGGAGCAAGCATAACAGCCAGAGACACTGAACAGGAAACGGGCAGAAAACACCAGAAAAACAAAGAAACGACAACAGGAGAATAAAACCCCTGAAGGGAGGCGAAAAGCTCACCAAAGACGCTCGCTCACACACCCAGACGCATGTAAACAAACCGCAACGCTGCCTTGGTGGCCACGCCGGGAAACCAGCAGAATAAAATGGCCACCAGAACAGAGGGTTGTGACGGACGCAAAAGATATGAAAACACGCCAGCAAAAGTGGGAAACAAGCAGACTGGATGGGCGAAAAACTCCGCCCAAAAGCAGAAAACCCAGGCAGGGGCAAACCGCTCCAGAACTGCTAGCAGGCATCCCCCACAGCCCCGAGAACCAGCAAGAGAGGCCTTGAGGCAGAGCCATCCTCCAAGCCCTCCGCCCTTAAAGAAGAGTCCATGGGAAAGGCAGACAGAAAGGGCTGCTAGTAAGACCCAGAAGCCTTGGCAGGAGGAATTGACTCGAAAACCTCCATCCCCAACCCGAATGGGGTAGCCCCGAAAACCGCTTGAGTCTCGGCCCCAACTAAACCCCACCCCGACCCCGAAACCCACAGACGGTTCGGAGCCGGGTAACAGGGAGGCAAAGGGGCGAACAGCACCTAACCAAACCCTCGGCGACCTCGGGGCATCCGAGTGGGAAACCAACCTAGCGTGTTGCAGCAACCTAACCTAGCTTGCAACATGGATGCCGCCTGTACTCTGAACAGTAATAACATCAGGAGAGTACTGGAAACAGGCAGAGAATCTGTCGCAAGACTCCGGGGTCAAGGTGTCAGTGACCCAACAGGCAACATGACAGAGGAAAAAGTGGAGACTGCCACCCGGAGACAAGGGCACAGCAACCAACGATCCCGTACAAGACGGGTTAGAACCCGGAAGACACATTCAATGGTCCACCGAGCCCAGACAGGGGTTTCCAGGGCTCTTAGGCTGACTGCTACGGGAAGCCCGGGCAAGGTGTTGCTAACCGGTTAAGAAACCCAAAAATAACAAGAGGGGTAGAGGATAGCACTGAAAACCCCTGCGACGTGTACAATCGTGGGGGCCTAGCCACTAAACACTACCAGTGGAACTATAACCACACTGGGCAAACCCCCACCAGGCAAATGAATATAAAAACAAAAGAAAAACCCCGCAAAAGTACACCGTCTCCAGAGGCAACAGGAACCGGCTGCCGCTTAGGTGGCAGGTCGCGCAACACCTTGACGCCCTAACCAGCACAATACCAGTCCCTACCCAGGGCCAAACAAGGGCCCCAAGCCCCAGCTGGTCCCAAGGGCGAGGCAAATGTCGAGAAGCAAGAACCTCTATGGGAATGGTTCCCGAACGCCCCAGGGAAGATAACCCTGTCACACAGGGGCAGTACTCACAGGGCGCTTAGGGAAGGAAGCCCCTAAGCGCATGCAGCCCTGGTACTGATGAGGAACACCTGGCCACCACACAACACAACACACAGCAGTGAACGCCACACAAGGCAAACACCGCCTAGGAAACTGAGGCCAGAGAAGCGCCTATCCCGGTTGACATTAGCTTACGAACTGAAGCTAGGTAGCCGGCGTAGTAGGTCTGGGGCTCCCCCCTCCCCCTCTCGGGGCGGGGAGGGCTGCGCGGATGATCGGCGCGGCAGTAAAATGTGATGTTTGCTTGTTTGCTTGTTTCCTTGGGATTGTAGGGAGTTTCTACCTCTCTGTTCGGTTTTTTGTTTTAGTTTTTTACCATGTGGGGTTTGTTTTGTTATGCCTACCTTTCTGAGTGTCTAACCCTGGTCAATGGCAGATAAGGAAAACCCCAACCACAAGGGGGTTTTCCAGGGCCATTGCTCCCTGAAACCTCTCTGAAGGGGCCAGGTTCTGGTGCTGGTCCCTGGTAGGTCTGAACTCCTTAGCTAATGTCCCGGTCTAATATAACATACATTAGCTCGATAAGCTCCAGGGAACCGTAGGGGCTCCCCCACAGAAAACCAGCGTTGAATGTAACGAAACACCATTTTCTGGGTACGGAGGCCCGGACGCTCCTCGGAGCTTACTAGGCTGATATGATAATGTCAGACTTTGGCATCAGTCATGTGTATGGAGTTCGGTGGACCTACCTGGGGACCACGAGCCAGAACCTGGCCCCTTCAGAGAGGCATAGGGAGCAATGGCCTATAGAAACCCCCGTGTGGTTGGAAGCATTCTATTTGGTCTGCCATCTGCCTGGTCTGCCATCAACCGGGTCAGGCACCCAGAATGGTAAGCATCCCAAAACAAACCCCTATTCTGGTGAAAATATTGCTACCAAAAGCTGAACAAGTGGATAGAACTTTCCTAAATGAAACGAGCTAATGAGCATGATGTCACACATCACCGCGCCGCTGGCTGCGCAGCTCCCCCCCTCCCCGGGTGGGGGAAGGGGGAGCACCAGACCCCCCACACCAGCTATCCACCCGTCAGTTCTGAGGATGGATGTCAAAACATGCGAAAAACCGCCGACAGGAGGGAGGGAGGGATGCCAGGGAGCCTCCGGGTCACACCCAGAAAATGGTGTTTCATTACATTCAACGCTGGTTTTCTGGGGGAAGCCCCGTCGGCTCCCCGGAGCTAACTACCCACAGAGGTAGACAATAGGGACTTACCCGGGAGGCAGTCGCTGCTCACTCCTCAACTCAAATTCGAGACAACTGGCTGCAACTGCCGACTTAAAGTGACATAGGCCTGACTCGGCCCCTGGAACGTTCACGAGGTAACGAGTAGCCAGGACCCTGTTCGACCCCCAAAAGCCCTGCGCCCGAATGTCAGCCCAGGACATGTTGCCTGAGACGGCAGCAAAAGCAGCGAACTTACGAACATCTCGGGCACGGGGATAGACCGCAGGCTGGCCAACCTGAATAACCCTGCGGACAACCTGGGAGACCGGCACCCGCGAACAGGGAAGAAGGGAAACCGGAGCAACCCAAAGCGCGTCTCTGGACGCAAGTAACGGCGGAGGGCCGCAACCTTTCACAAAAATGATGCACCCCCCGGCCCGACCAACCAAGCATCCACAACTGAAGGACCCCTATCTTGAGGTTATCTTGAGATGATTTCGGGGCTTTTTTTTTAGTGTCCCCGCGGCCCGGTCCTTGACCAGGCCTCCACCCCTAGGAAGCAGCCCGTGACAGCTGACTAACACCCAGGTACCTATTTTACTGCTAGGTAACAGGGGCATAGGGTGAAAGAAACTCTGCCCATTATTTCTCGCCGGCGCCTGGGATTAAACCCAGGACCACAGGATCACAAGTCCAGCGTGCTGTCCGCTCGGCTGACCGGCTCCCTAAAGAAGCAGTCTCAATCACCGCCAGTAAAGGAGACGGCTGCAGACAAACAAACTGTCGCCATGACCGAAGGAGCAGAAAACCCCTGCGCCAGAGGAGAGCATGAAACCCACCGACTAGACCCCTAGAGGCCAACGCCAACAGAAAAAGAGCCTCCGAGAAACAATCCCGAACAGAAAGGGCCACAACAAACCGTAGAGAAAAAAAAAGAGCACTCTGCCCAAAGACCAGGATGGCTCAGGTGACACACGAGCAGACCGGAGGTGAAACAACGCCTGAGACAGCTTGCGAAACAGCACAGACGTAACACCAATACCGAAAGGAAGACAGCCCCGAACCTCCACAAGAGAAGGACAAGACCAAGCCAACTAACGTAGCTACCAAAGAAGGGACAGAAGGCTGAGCCACGAGAAGATCTCGGGTGTGACCAAGGAGCCAGCAGAGCCAGAAACCCAAGCTGGCAAAGGAGGAGATGGAATGCCTGCCATACAGAAAAACTTCCCAACGCCAGCGAGCCCGCCAGGCGATCGGAGATGACAGCTCCGATGCGAGACTCCAGAGAAGGGACACCACAAGACCGTAAAACGCCAACAGGCAGGGAAGCCAGGAAGGCATAAACAAAACACACAACAACGTGTAGCAAATAGAATCAAAGGTGCAAAGGTATGTCACCAAACCAGTACCCGAGCCAAAGAGTACAAGCGCCGAGGACAAGATCACCACATTCCAGATTCGAAAAGAAATCGATAGGGTAGAGAAAGACCGACTACAAGACCCCAGGGGCACATGCACCATGGGACACTGGTGGAAGGAGAGCCCAATGAGCCAGAGAAACGTTGGAAAGAAGGAAGCAGTGGCAGAGTAGGAGACAAACGGAATGCATGAGGAAGCAATGTGGTGGAGGATGACACCACACACAGCTTCCAGCGGAGACATGATAGAGCCCAGCAGGCACAAGAACCCACACATCAGCGAATGACAGGTGAGAAGCGGGATCAAAAAACCAGAGCTCAACTCCTGAAAACACAACTAGGGAAGAACAACTAGGGAAGCACAGAGAAACCAATGTATATGGAAGGGCTAAGCCAGACACTGCAAGACAGGCCAAACAAAATGCCATAACCAATCCCCAACACGCAACCACAGTAAAAAAAACTGCAGCAAAGTGTCACCTCATAACATCCTGACACAGTAATATGTACCCCATAACATACACCCCCACCATCGTACCTCATAACCTGGTGAAGGTGGGGCCCCGTGCCGGACTCAAGCATGGGCTATACATCCATAAGAGTGGGACTGGATGGGTATAAATAGGAGCTGCCTCATAAGGTCCAAGAGGCCTGCTGCAGTCACCTGTGTTCCAATGTTCATATATTCGTAGCCAAAAACTACGAACCAGCGCCTGGCTGAAAGAGACGCCAGACCGCAGAAACTCGCCTGCAGAATTTAGGCACGAGCGTGTCACAACACAACATAGCCGAGAAGATGACGGGAGCACCGCCAGTGAAAGAAGGCAAAGCCGCACATGCAGGAGAAGAGTAGGCTAGAGGAGGAGGAGCCCCACACCCATACGCAGGGAAAACCCGGCATTCTCCCTATAGCGGCAATCCAAAACACCCCCAGTAGCCACGGGGCACGGACTGGAGAACGGAGAGGAGTGAGAGGCAAAGCACTTGAGAGAAAAGGACGCAGAACACCAGCACACATGCACACCGCCCACATCAAAACAAACCACCACAGCACTTGCGCAGGCAAGGATGCCAGATGTGGGTCGCGAGAAGTTGTGAGCCAATAAAAGAAAAACACAAAATTGACTAGAAAACTAGACAAAATAGTGTTGTTAATGATTGAATCCCTTTTCAGAGCACACAGGGCAGCTGTTAACAGGAGATGAAAAGAGCAGTAAGGAGGGAAACATACATAACATAGCCCTTCTGTGGTTACAAGTAGCCCAATCGGGCTACAAGGAGCCCAATCTGGCAACCCTATGCAGCACAGGACAGTGCATGGAGAGAAGAAACAACCACGAAAGAATGAGACAGTATAAAAAAACAAGAAGCACGGAAGAGGACCAACGAGTCCAAAAAAGACCGGAGGTAAGCTTCATTAGAAGACGATAGATGTTCCAAAATTGAGAGAAGAATCGAAGATCTTCCCGAACCCCCGAGATCCCACAGAAGCAAACAATATCACGAAGGCTCAGAAAGGAGAGTCGCATCCAAGACTAAAAGTCATGCAGAAACCCCGATAACAGAGGGAACATGACTCCTCCATGACGGAGAAGTCCCGCCCCAAAGAAAAGGGGGTAGAAATGGAGAAAAGTACCCACCAATAGGACAGAACTAAACAGACCCTAAGGAACAAGGATCCGAACCCGGGGAGGGGCCGACGCCAAAAAACTCGTATGCAGAGGGGGAAGGAAAAATCCCACTCCCCGTAACCGCAAGCCCTGCACTGAGGGTTGAAAATGCCAGCGGGGTCCAACGGGGCCCGAGGCTCCCCCAAGTCAGCCCCTCCCCAACACCGGGAACCTCCATGGCAGACCCTAGGGCCGAGTTGTCCCCCCAAAGCCCCATTCTCAATAGAAAAGGCCGGGGCAGCCGGAAAGTTACTAAGGAAGGGAGCCTACTGGCAGACTCATACAACCCGGCTGGAGGGACAGGCTCGAATGCTTCCGTTGCTACCCCGGAAGGGGAAACCCCCGAGACCACCCAAGTCTCAAGACCCTCCAAACCTCGCTCCGACCCCAAACCCACAGATGGAAAGGATCCGGATATAGAGAGGAAGGGGGAAGGGGGGGCCAGACTAAACCACAACAGGTAAAAGACAAGGGGGCGAGGAAGGAACAAAAACAAAGCAACCATCACCCCCAAGCCCCGTCACAACAACCTAAAATGGGGCAGCCTCGGGGCTTCCAGGGAGCATACAACCCAGCGCGTTGCCACTACCTGAACTCAATGTGCAATGCCCGTGCTGCCTGCACCCGCATAATCAGCATAAGACCGAGTAACCGAATCACAAACAAGCAATGAAACTCGCAGGACTCCGGGTCGAAGGTGCCACCGACCCCACAGGCAACAGATGGAGGAAAAAACCGTGAAGGTCACCCTGAGTCAATAGGACCGAGCAACCCTTGATCTCGCACAAAGCGAGGGGGGGACTCCGGGGACACATCCATTGGACCCACGTGTCCCCAAGGGGATTCACAGGGTCCTGAGCGTTT
Organism: Procambarus clarkii; assembly: GCF_040958095.1. Lineage (NCBI taxonomy): Eukaryota > Metazoa > Arthropoda > Malacostraca > Decapoda > Cambaridae > Procambarus > Procambarus clarkii. The sequence continues at coordinate 38,616,719 of NC_091189.1, forward strand.
AACGTAACTCACGCCCAGGTAATTCCAGGCAGGGAACTGCTAACTGGTGCCCAAGTATACCAAACAACCTTCTAAAAATTGAACCCCCAGGATGTATACACTCACGGGGACCTAGCAGGGAGAACCACTGGAAGAATGTACTCAGTACACAGGGGGCAAGAACCAAGGCAGACCCCACCCCCCCCCCCACAGGCATACAAACAAACAGAAAAAGAAAACCCCGCAAGAGGACAGCGTACCCAGGTAGAACAGAGCCGGCCTCTATGAATTGTGAAAACAAGCTGTGCAGTACCCCGCGCCCCTACCAGCGCAAAACTGCCCCTCATCCTAAGGTGAATAAGGGAGACAGAACACACTAGCACACAAAGGGAGGCCAAAAACCAAGCAGTAAATGGCCTAGCAGAGGCAGAACCCAAGGAACTTGTGGAAGGTAACCCCAAGCCACAAGGGCAGTACTTACAGGGCACCTAGGGCTCCCCCTTCCCACTCCCGGGGAGGGGGGAGCTGCGCAGATAGCGGCGCGGCAACGTGTGATGTCATGCTCGTTTGCTCGTTTCTTTTAGGGAAGTTCTATCCACTTGTTCGGTTTATTTTCACCAGAAGAGGGGTTTGTTTTGGGATGCTTACCTTTCTGGGTGCCAGACCCGGTTGATAGCAGACATAGAATGCTTCCAACCACATGGGAGATTCTATAGGCCATTGCTCCCCATGCCTAGTAGATTATGCACAAAACATTTGAAAGAGTTTCAGAAAATTTAAAAAAACTGAGCTCAATGTCAAACTTCATATGATGTTTTGCGCAGTTTAGGGGTTATGAGTGAATAAGCCTTACAGGAAGCTCAGGCACTGGGGCTAGCTAGGCTAGGAAACCATGTATGTAGCAGTCGTGTAACATCGGTGGCAACAGAGGACCACCACCACTTGGCTAAGCCTAATAAAATGTTAAGCAGACCTCTTCTGCAACAAAATACAAAAACTGCCAGAATGAAAACAAAAGAAACCCTCAAAATCACACAACAAGCAAACTAGAAGCTAGAGAGAAACATCAGCTGTTGCATGAGAATAATGCAGGCTGCGCCAGCTGCAGTGCTCACCACCAGCAAACACCCCCGAACCAAGGGCAAGACAGACAGCCCAAGACCCCAGACAACCCCAAGGGTGATTATCACCACAAGCAAGGAAGCCCTCTAAAAGGAAGTGATTCCCAAGTGCCTCAGGAAAGACAACCCTGACCACCCAATGGCAGTACTCACAGGGCACCTAGGGAAGATGTCCCTAGACCCATGCAGCTCCAGTACCCTGAACTCCAGGTCAGTGCACTCGACAAGTGTAGGAACAACCATTGAGGCAAAAATTTAGAATAGAAATTGCGGCCTGAACGACATCCTACAGCCAAGCACATCAGTCAAGAACTAAATTGGTGGGCTGCCAGCTCACCCGGGAAGGCTTTCCCTTCCCCTGTGGAAGGTGGGGGGTAGCACTAATGAGGAGGTGGCTAGTTGGAAGAAGTGTTGCTAGTTTGTTTTCTTTCTGGGGGAGTTCTTTTGCTATTTTGAGGACACAGCTCACAACTTGTATCCAGACAGTGGTCTGTTTTGATTTACCCACCTTTCTGGGTCCTTTCCAGGTTGACAGAAAGTATGCCATACTTTAAATGTAAAGTGCTCATAGGCCATTGCTCTCTGCACCTCTCTGAGGGGGGCCAGGTTCTGGCTCTGGTTCCCAGTAGGCAACAAGAACTTTGCGACTGATGATCCCAACTAACATAGCACTATACCAGTGGGATAGCTTCAGGGAGCTAACAGGGCTCCCCATAGAAAGAGTATACTGTACTGTTAATGGAATAGAGGGACCCCACAAGCATACAATACCACTCATTGTTTAACGAAATACAGATAAAAGCAAATTTTTAGCATACATGCATGCAGAAAAGTAGAAGGTAACCTACAACTTACCCGAGCTAAAGCTTGGAAGCCATTGTCGGTGAACTGTGAGCAGGCGGCTACTTCCAGGGTCTCAAGTTGCGTGCAGTGTTGTGAGAGAATTACTAAACTGGTATCCGTTAAGTGCATACAATTACTCAAACACAGGTACCGTATCATTATACAGTTTTCTGCCAGTGCCACCACACCTCTGTCACTGATTGCCTGTGGATAAATAAATGTACTGTACATTACTGACAGACATTTCTAAAGATATTTTTAATTGCAACTCACAAATTCTTATGAATACAAACTATAGACTACATAGTTTTATTCAAAGCTATTCACAAAATCAATAGAAAGAAAGATTAAACTGGCTTCAATCATTGATATATTATCTGTCACACTATCCCTAGTTACCAATCAGTGAGAATAAGAGAATGAAATTTAGTATTTTATGCCCAGTCTCCTAGCCATTTGTACCCACTGAACTAATTTTCTCTTTTAACATTAACATTTCACCATTTCATTCACCTGGGCTCTAGAAGACTCGAACCGTGGACCCCACACGTGTGAGGCTGAAGCTCTTATCAATCGAGCTATTGAGTGGCCATAATAAGAAAAGTTTCCAGAAACAGCATGCTGCTGCCAAATTGGAATTTTAAACGTTCCCTTACTACTACTGAAGCTCAGAGAAATTAGTGATCCACACCTGTCCTCCAAAAAGGGGGAGGTAACTCTAACAGCCCTATAAGGGCATCATTCAACATCTTGTGTTTGAAAACAATTCAAACACATTCAAGTTATTGCCCACTTTTCCTTAACCACTGTGATACGCGGAGTTTATTGTGACATTTCCCATGCGCATAAAATCAAGCATTCGCAAAAAAAAATCAGCGTTGAATGTAATGAAACGCCATTTTCTGGGTGAGCCCCGGAGGCTCCCTGGAGCTTATCGAGCTAATGTATGTTATATTAGACCAGGACATTAGCTAAGGAGTTCAGACCTACCAGGGACCAGCGCCAGAACCTTGCCCTTTCAGAGAGGTTTCAGGGAGCAATGGCCCTGGAAAACCCCTTTGTGGTTGGGGTTTTCCTTACCTGCCATTGACCGAGGTTAACACCCAGAAAGGTAGGCATAACAAAACAAACCCCACATGGTAAAAAACTAAAACAAAAAAACGAACAGAGAGGTAGAAATTCCCTAAAATCCCAAGGAAACAAGCAAACATCACCCTTTACTGCCGCGCTGATCATCCGCGCAGCCCTCCCCGCCCCGAGAGGGGAAGGGGGGAGCCCCGGACCTACCGCGCCGGCTGCCTAGCATTAGTTCAGAAGCTAAGCTTCAACCAACGCGAAAAAAACACCGACTGGTGGGAGGGAGGGTTGCCAGGGAGCCTCTGGGGCTCACCCAGAAAATGGCGTTTTATTACATTCAACGCTGGTTTTCTGTGGGGAGCCCCTACGACTCCCTGGAGCTTCATACCTAAAGAGAAGGAAAAGAGAGGGCTGACCCGGGAGGTGGCCAAAACAAATTCCGCAACGCGAAGTCGAGACAACAGGCTGCAACCTGCGACCCAAGGCAACAAGAACGCACAGGAGCAGACCTGCATAAGGAATGGACGGCCAAGAACCTGTGTGACCCTCCAATCCCTGCGCCCGAAATGAGCCCAAGATGTCACCAACACAGCCGCAAAAGCTGCAAACGTCCGAACAGCATGGGCGCAAGGACAGACCGCAGGCTCGAAGACTTAAAAACTCTGTGGACGACCTGGGAGCCCCAAGCCCTGAAACAGGGAATGAGGGGAACCGGATCAACCCAAAGCGCATCCCCAGACATGGTACGCAAGGAACGGCAAAAAAGCGCAACTGGACAACACAGGACACACCCCCGAACAAACCAATCAAGCATCAATAACCCAAGAACCCCTCCGGAAAGCAGCCGTCTCGACCGAAGGGGCTACCGCAAACTGAGAAGATAAGAAGGCACCCTGATCAAGGACCAGGACGGCTCCGGCGACGCATGAGCAGGCCGGAGGTGAAACAAAATATGAGAGAGCATACAATACGGGGCAGATGTGACGTCCACCCCGAACGCAAGCCGGAGCGGCTCCGCCAGCGACACACAAAACGAGGAAACAGTAAGAAACATCAAAAACTGTAGTCCTGAAAACCCAAGAAAGGACAAGACAACCCGATGAGAAAGGGAAGACAACCTACGAAGAGCAAGAAAAAGTGCATAGCAACACCAGGAACGTCATACTGTCGCCGAGACGAAGTTCGCAGGTGGGACACCATCAACAAAGCCACCTGATCACCCCAGACATGGTGATACCCGCGTCAAAATACCAGACGAGAAAAGCCGAGGAGAAGGCCGAACCAGTCACGTACAGGGCCGGTCCGACATGCCGAAAGAGGCGGAGCCATGGGAAAACTCCCCGGGTTCAGACAATTATCAAGCAGCATCTGAAAATAAAGCTGAGCTGGCCACCAAGGAACCATAAGGACTACTCTCGTGGGAATGGGCTCCAACCGAGCCAGAACCCGAAGCAACAGCTGGACCGGGAGAAGAGGAACAGGTACCCCCACCTCGACCAGTCCTACCGAAAAGCATCCAATTCCTGTTACTATTTTGTATGTAGTGATCATATCACCTCTTTTTCTTCTGTCTTCTAGTTTTGGCATATTTAATGCCTCTAACCTCTCCTCCTAGCTCTCTCCTCGTAGCTCTTGCCCTTCAGTTCTGGGAGCCACTTAGTAGCATGTCTTTGCACTTTTTCCAGTTTGTTGATGTGCTTCTTAAGATATGGGCACCACACAACCGCTGCATATTCTAGCTTTGGCCTAACAAAAGTCGTGGACAATTTCTTTAGTATATCGCCATCTATGTGTTTGAAAGCAATTCTGAAGTTAGAAAGCGTGGCATAGGCTCCTCGCACAATATTCTTTATGTGGTCCTTAGGTGATAGTTTTCTATCTAGAACCACCCCTAGATCTCTTTCTTTATCAGAATTCTTTAAAGATTTCTCACATAATATATAGGTTGTGTGGGGTCTATGTTCTCCAATTCCACATTCCATAACATGGCATTTATTAACATTAAATTCCATTTGCCAAGTTGTGCTCTATATACTTATTTTATTTTGTCCAGGTCATCTTGAAGGGCATGACAATCATCTACGTTTCTTATCCTTCCTATTATCTTAGCATCATCAGCAAACATGTTCATATAATTCTGTATGCCAACTGGTAGATCATTTATGTAGACAATAAACATCACTGGTGCAAGAACTGAACCCTGTGGTACTCCACTTGTGACATCTTTCCAGTCCGATACATTGCCTCTGATCACTGCCCTCATTTTTCTATCATTCAGAAAATTTTTCATCCATGTTAGAAGCTTACCTGTCACCCCTCCAATATTTTCCAGTTTCCAGAACAACCTCTTATGTGGAACTCTGTTGAAAGCCTTTTTTAGGTCCAGATAGATGCAGTCAACCCAACCATCTCTTTCCTGTAATATCTCTGTGGCTCGATCATAGAAACTGAGTAAATTCGATACACAGGATCTTCCAGATCGAAAACCATACTGTCTGTCTGATATTATATCATTTCTCTCCAGGTGTTCTACCCATTTAGTTTTGATTAGTTTTCCAATACTTTCACTATTACACTTGTCAATGATACAGGTCTATAATTGAGGGGGTCTTCCCTGCTGCCACTTTTGTAGATTGGAACTATGTTAGCCTGTTTCCACACGTCTGCTACGATTTCTGTACACAGGGATGCCTGAAAGATCAGGTGAAGTGGAATGCTGAGCTCAGGTGCACATTCTCTCAGAACCCATTGTGAAACTCCATCTGGGCCAGCTGCTTTGTTCTTACTGAGCTCCTTTAGCATATTTTCCACTTCATCTCTAGACACCTCTATCCGCTCTATGTTGTTCTCTGGAATTCTTATCGTGTCTGGTTCTCTGAAGATTTCATTTTGTGCAAACACACTTTGGAACTTTTCATTTAATGTATCACACATTTCCTTTTCATTTTCTGTGAATCTGTTTCCCATTTTCAACCTCTGGATATTATCCTTTACCTCTAATTTGTTGTTTATGAATTTGTAGAATAGGCCCGGTTCTGTTTTACATTTATCCGCTATCCCTTTTTCAAAATTTCTTTCTGCCTTTCTTCTTACTACTGTATAGTTGTTTCTCGCATCTTTGTATCGCTGGTATGTTTGGGGGTTTGGCCTCTTCCTATACTGATTCCATTTTTGTGTCTTTTGGTCTCTGGTCCTCTCACAATTTTTGTTGAACCAATCCTGTTTTCTGGCCCTGCATCTCTGTTTTGGTATGAATGTTTGTGTGCCTTCCTCGTATATTTTAAAAAATTTGGCATAAATTTCATTTACTTCCCTGCCTGGCAACACGTCTGTCCAATTACACTCATTAAAAAAATTTTGAAGTTCCCCATAGTGACCTCTCCTTAAATCGAGTTTATCAGCTGTTTCAATGTCCCCATTTTCTTCTAGATGATATCTTAACCCTTAAATGGCGCATAGCTATATACCATTTGACACCCACAGGCACATACCAAAAAAAAAAAAAAAATTATTTTTTCTTCTTAACCTGTTAATTTGTGTTCACTGATCACGAGAAAAAAAAAAAAAATTGTAAATGGCATATATTGCCCGCTATAGGGCAGGGAATTCTGGCAAAAAATAGGCGCTGACTCAGCGTGCGTCCCAGGCGGTCTGTTGATCTCCATCTGTCAGGCCGGAGTTGCTACAAAGAGATAATTACCTAATTATTTCAATGTCTCTGATTGATTTTCCGTAGTTTTTTTGCTGTAATATTTTTCAATAGTGTGTAGTGTGATATATTTATATAATAAATTGAGTGAATCATCACTGTACTCAAAAATATGGTGTGCATATTGTTGATTCAATTATGTTCATCAAACAGTGAACAAATACTTTGTCGGTTATTACACTATATACATAGGTTATATATAATTATTTGCATGTTTTGTTCACCATAACTGTACATCTAAGCTTGTATGGTGAGTAAAGGCACAAAGACGTAGGACCTCACACAGTCAGCTGATGGCTGCCGCCCTCAAGGCCAGACGCACTATTTCTCCTACAACAATACTGTTTGTGGTGCTATTACGCTATATACACACATTATATATAAATATCTACCTGTTTTATTCACCACACTTGTACAAGTAAACTGGTATGGTGCCCAAAGACCATCGTGGTCATCAGTAAACAACATGGTAAGTCCTGCAGACGACGCTCCTCCCTCACCAAAATGGCGGTTCCCAACCTACTCCTGTCGCTGTTTATACCCTCTATACACACGTTATATATAAGTATCTACATTCGTGTTCACCATAGCAAACCACTAAGCTGGTATGGTGAGTGCAGTCAATAAAAGGTGGCCACACACAGTCAGAAGATAACGCCACTACCCTCCCTCCCACAGCATTACTCCTCCCTCCATGGCGCACAATGCTAAATATCACCACATTCCTGCTATTATCAGAACCCTGGTCAGTTTTATCACAGTCAGGGGTCTTCTGTAATAATATCACTGCTACATAATAGCATGATCAAGAATATTATGGCATTTTTAGGCGATGCTGTGGTCACAAGCTGAACAGCAGTGCTGTGAGCTCATGCTGCGTACGTCAGGCTTGGTTTCTCTCAATACTGAGGCCCCTAACACCCAGTAGTATGGCCCACGATTTTTTTTTAAAATGGCGTCTGTTTACAAGAGCCCTGATGAAAGTGTGGTGAACCCCGTGTATCCGCGGGCCATTTAAATCTTGCGTAGTACTCCAAAGCATCACATGATGTGATGCGCAATTTACTGCAAGTCGGTCAAAGCATCATATGATGCGATGCGCAATTGAAAGGTTAAAGCATAATCAATGTCTAACAGGACGTGATCACTCTTTCCCAAGGGAGGAAGGTACTGGATGTCAAATATCTCTTCTTCTTTCCTGGTGAATACTAGATTCAGTACTGACGGTACATCTCCTTCCCTCGTTCTTGTGGCCTGCTTTATGTGTTGATACAAGAATGTCTCCAGAATGCGGTTCACAAATCTGCATGTTCAAAAGTCCTCCGTTTTTGCTTCATAGGTCTCGCAGTCTATTGCTTTAACCCTTCCACTGCTCAGGGGTCCTGAGGACATTTACACCCCTGTGCACAAGGAATTTTTTTTTTTTAAATTATTTCGTCTTCTTAACCCCTTAACTGCGTTGCCTTCAAATGTGACACCCCCGCAGTGCGCAGGAAATAAATTCTCTGGAAAAAACTCTTTTTTCTTTTTAAAGTGTCAAAAACCCTTTCCTCAGTATGGGTATGTAAAAAAAAAGTCGAAATTGTACTTACTTTGGCTGCTATGGGGTCCGGAAGTTGGGGCGTGACGTCATCATTCCCCGTGCGCCTGTGCCGTAAGCTCTCGGGGGCGGTGGGGCGCTCAGAGCGGGGTGCGCGAGTTGCCGCGAATATATTTTCGTTCATTTTTTGCGCACCTTTCCAAATACATTTTCATTGTTTTTATGTGCCAATCCAATGTATAATGAACACGTACACTATAATATCGCAGTACAACATCCGTACTGTCTGTAGACACTGTGTTACGTGCATGAAACTTGTGTACACATATGCAGCACATATTTACTATGTATATATACACAAATTAGCATGATACAATCTATTTACACACTATACACTGTCACACACTATATACATTCACCATCAACACGTTCAGAACACCGTGAGTGAGAACTGCCAAACCCAGCCCTCCCTCCCTCACTTCTCCAACATTGTATTCGCCAACTTTGCCTCTCCCATCATACAGTTATTCACACCAATGTTTCATGTTCATTTATGTATATTTACAACATATGTACTCACTATACACTGTCACACACTATATACATTTACCATCAACACATTCAGAACATCGCGTAGCAGCTGCTTCGTATGGGCCAATAGCAGATGCCTCGTATGGGCCAATAGCAGCTGCCTCGTATGGGCCAATAGCAGCTGCCTCGTATGGACCAATAGCAGCTGCCCCGTATGGGCCAATAGCAGCTGCCGCATATGGGCCAATAGGAGCTGCCTCGTATGGGCCAATAGCAGCTGCCTCGTATGGACCAATAGCAGCTGCCCCGTATGGGCCAATAGCAGCTGCCTCGTATGGGCCAATAGCAGCTGCCTCGTATGGGCCAATAGCAGCTGCCGCGTATGGGCCAATAGCAGCTGCCTCGTATGGGCCAATAGGAGCATTTGGCCATGAACATATTCAGAACACCTCGAGTGAGAGCAGCCACACCCAGCCAGTCTCCCTCACTCCAACATCTTACTCGCCAACATTACTCCTCCCACCATATTGCTATAGTTCTTATTACACATGTTGTATATACCTATCTACATGTTTTATTTACCAGAGCTATGCAAGTAAGCCGGTATTGTGTCCAAACAGTACAGTGGCCACCATACCTGGTTGATACCTGGTTGATGGGGTTCTGGGAGTTCTTCTACTCCCCAAGCCCGGCCCGAGGCCAGGCTTGACTTGTGAGAGTTTGGTCCACTAGGCTGTTGCTTGGAGCGGCCCGCAGGCCCACATACCAACCACAGCCCGGTTGGTCCGGCACTCCTTGGAGGAATAAATCTAGTTTCCTCTTGAAAATGTCCACGGTTGTTCCGGCAATATTTCTTATGCTTGCTGGGAGGGTGTTGAACAACCGGGGACCTCTGATGTTTATACAGTGTTCTCTGATTGTGCCTATGGCACCTCTGCTCTTCACTGGTTCTATTCTACATTTTCTTCCATATTGTTCACTCCAGTACGTTGTTATTTTACTGTGTAGATTTGGTACTTGGCCTTCCAGTATCTTCCAGGTGTATATTATTTGATATCTCTCTCGTCTTCTTTCTAGTGAGTACATTTGGAGGGCTTTGAGAAGATCCCAATAATTTAGGTGCTTTATTGCGTCTATGCGTGCCGTATATGTTCTCTGTATTCCCTCTATTTCAGCAATCTCTCTTGCTTTGAAGGGGGAAGTGAGTACTGAGCAGTACTCAAGACGGGACAACACAAGTGCCTTGAAGAGTACAACCATTGTGATGGGATCCCTGGATTTGAAAGTTCTCGTAATCCATCCTATCATTTTTCTGGCTGACGCAATACTCGCTTGGTTATGCTCCCTAAACGTTAGGTCGTTGGACATCATAATTCCCAAATCCTTGACATGCTGTTTTCTTACTATGGGCAGATTCAATTGTGTTTTGTACCCTGTATTATGTTTCAGATCCTCATTTTTGCCGTATCTGAGTACCTGGAATTTATCACCATTAAACAAAATGTTATTTTCTGCTGCCCAATCAAAAACTTTGTTTATGTCTGTTTGTAGTTTTTCAATGTCTTCAGCAGAGGTAATTTTCATGCTGATTTTTGTATCATCTGCAAAGGATGACACGAAGCTGTGACTTGTATTTTTGTCTATATCTGATATGAGAATAAGGAAAAGCAGTGGTGCAAGGACTGTACCCTGAGGTACAGAGCTTTTAACTGCGCTCAGACTCGATTTTACTTGATTGACTGTTACTCTTTCTGTTCTGTTCAACAGGAAATTGAGTATCCAGCATCCTATTTTACCAGTTATACCCATTGACCTCATTTTGTGTGCATTCACTCCATGGTCACATTTGTCGAATGCCTTTGCAAAATCTGTGTATACAACATCTGCATCCTGTTTTTCTTCTAATCCCTCAGTGATTTTGTCATAGTGGTCAAGTAGCTGTGAGAGGCATGATCTTCCTGCTCTAAATCCATGTTGGCCTGGATTGTGGAGGTCATTAGTTTTCATGAATCTAGTGACCTGACTCCTGATCACTCTCTCAAATACTTTTATTATGTGGGATGTTAGTGCAACTGGTCTATAATTCTTTGCCAGTGCTTTGCTACCTCCCTTGTGTAGAGGGGCTATGTCTGCTGCTTTCAGCGCATCTGGTATCTCCCCCATGTCCAGGCTCTTCCTCCACACTATACTGAGTGCCTTTGCTACTGGCACTTTGCACTTCTTTATAAATATTGAATTCCATGAGTCTGGACCCGGGGCTGAATGCATGGGCATATTGTCAATTTCTCTTTCAAAAACTGCTACGCTCGTGTTGATATCAGTTATATTTACAGGTGTTTGGATATCACTCATAAGGAAATTGTCCAAATCTTCCACTTTCATGCTGTGTATCGGAGTGCTAAACATGTCCTCATACTGTTTTTTTAGGATTTCACTAATTTCTTTGTCATCCTCAGTGTATGGACCTTCACTAATTCGAATAGGTCCAATACTGGTAGTGGTTTTCGCTTTTGATTTAGCATATGTAAAGAAATATTTTGGGTTTTTCTTTATTTCTTGAATTGCTTTCTGTTCTAGTTGCCTTTCTTCAGCTTGATAGGAATGCTTCAGTCTCTGTTCGATTTCTTCAATCTCCCTGTTTAAATTATTTCTTCTTCGTATGGAGAGTCGTGTCTGCTTAAACATTTCCGTTAATTTCTTCCTTCTTTTGTAATATCGTCTGCGTTCTCTTTCTACATTGGACCTCTTTCTGGCTTTCCTCAAAGGAACGTGTTTCAGACAGACTTCATAGGCTTCAGAAGCCAGTTTTTCTATTCCTTGTGTAGGATTTTTATTTCTTAGAACATTTTTCCATTGAATGTTTGTAAGATCCCTGTTTATTTTCTCCCAGTCTATCCTTTTATTATTAAAATTTAATTCATTGAATAACCCTTCTCGCTTGTTTCTCTTGGGCCTACCACCGTTATTAATGTTAGTTTGCACTTCAATGAGCTTGTGGTCTGAGTACGTAGTGTCTGAGACAGTAATGTCTCTAATTAGCTCCTCACTGTTCGTGAATATCAGGTCCAGCGTGTTTTCGTTCCTAGTTGTTTTTGTAATCTGCTCACTGAGTGAGAATTTGTCGCAGAATCTCAGTAGTTCTCTGACCTGTGGTTGGTTATTTCCATCTATAATGTTATTGTTTACTATTCTCCATTTTAAACTGGGTAGATTGAAGTCTCCAAGGAAGATAATATCTGGTAGTGGGTTTGCTATGTTATCAAGGATATTCTCTATTTTGTGGACCCGCTTTGGGTTGATCCGGTTTCCCCTTCTTCCCTGTTCGCGAGTACGGGTCTCTCAGGTCGTCCGCAGGGTTATTAAGTCCAGCCTGCGGGCTATCCCCGTGCCCATGACGTTCGTAAGTTCGCTGCTCTTGCTGCCGTTTTTTGGGAACATGTCCTGGGTTGACATTCAGGCACAGGGTTTTTGGCGGTCGAACGGGGGTCTTGGTTGCATGCTACCTCGTAGACGTTCCTGGGCCTAGTTGGGCCTGTCTCGACTTCGCGTTGAGGTGTGGAGCACCGACCGCCTCTCAGGTATCAACCTCTCTGGTTGATACCTGGTTGATGGGGTTCTGGGAGTTCTACTCCCCAAGCCCGGCCCAAGGCCAAGCTTGACTTATGAGAGTTTGGTCCATTCGGCTGTTTGCTTAGAGCGGCCCGCAGGCCCACATACCCACCACAGCCCGGTTGGTCCGGCACTTCTTGGAGGAAACAATCTAGTTTCCTCTTGAAGATGTCCACGGTTGTTCCGGCAATATTTCTTATGCTCGCTGGGAGGGTGTTGAGCAACCGTGGACTTCTGATGTTTGTACAGTGTTCTCTGATTGTGCCTATGGCACCCCTGCTCTTTACTGGTTCCATTCTGCATTTTCTTTAAGTCCCTTTCTTTCCTTGGTCTTTGGTGAAGTAGCTGCAGGGAGCTGTAGGGGCTTCCCCCAGAAAAGCAGCGTTGAATGCAATGAAACGGCATTTTCTGGGTGAGTCTCGGAGGCACCCCAGCAACCCTCCCTCCCTCTGGTCGGTGGTTTTCGCGTCTTTTGGTATCCAACCTCGGAACTGGAGGCGTGGAGCGCTGGAGCAGGGGTCTCGTGCTCCCCCTTCCCCCTCCTGGGGAGGGGGGAGCTACGCAGACATGCGGCATGGCTCGTGTGACGTCATGCTTGTTTGCTCGATTACCCTTTCGGGAGTTCTGTTCACTTGTTTCATTATTTTTGTTGGTTTGACCAGTATAAGGGTTTGTTTTGGGGCACTTACCTTTCTGGGTTGCCTGTCCCGGTTGATGGCAGATATAGAATGATCCAAAATCACATGTGCATTTCAATACGCCATTGCTCTTCGTGCCTCTCTGATGGGGCCAGGTTCTGGCCGTGGTCCCCGGTAGGCCTAGAACTCCACCCACATCGACTGATGCTAAAAGTTAAGACTATCCCTAATCAGCCTGGATAGCTCTGGGGAGCCTCCGGGACTCACCCAGAAAATGGCGTTTCATTACATTCAATGCTGGTTTTTTAAACTGCATTGATAATGGGTTATTGGCACTGGAAGTATGGTAAATTATAAACACAATCTTGTTTGTAATATTCTGGTATAGTGGTGTAAATAGAACGTTTTGTCTTCTTCAAAACAATTAAATCAAAGGAATATGATGTTGCGGATACCTAAGAAAATATTGAGGACATACAAAGGGATCAAGCCCACATCCCTGAACTCCGGTTACATGCACTACCATCATGGTCCAGCACATACCTAGGGATCCCATCGTACACAAACAACAATTTCTCATAATATCGTAAGTAAGTTAGTGTTATTTAAATTAATTCAGAATTTTTTTATCTGAAATTAAGAATGTATCTCGTCAACAGGGGACGCAAAACTTACCGAGCATCCGTGTAAATTTATGTGTTCAAGGTCTTTACAGTACTGTGCAAGAGAGATGAGCGCTGGGTCTGTGAGTGCCTTCAACCCTTTTCCAACAAAACCTTTTAACTTTGGACAACCATGCGCTAAGGCATCCACACCTGAAACGGGAAAACAAAAAAAGCTATTTAATAAGCCAAACAATCACATTGAGACACTATTTCAAGAAAAATTTTCAACGGTAAAAAACCAGCATTGAATGTAATGAAACGCCATTTTCTGGGCTAGTCCTGGAAGCTCCCTGGAGCTATCCAGGCTGAATGAACATGTATAACTTTCTGGCATCAAAGTGCTTGAGTTCTTGCCTACCGAGGACCACGAGCCAGAACCTGGCTTCCTCAGAGAGGCATGAGGAGCAATGGCCTATAGAAATCCCCATGTGGTTGGAAGCATTCTATGTCTGCCATCGCCTGGGACAGGCACCCAGAAAGGTAGGCGCCCCAAAACAAACCCCTATTCTGGTGAAAATATTGCTACCAAAAGCTGAACAAGTGGACAGAACTCCCCAAACAAAATTACCAAACTATCATTACGTCACCACGCCGCCGTCTGTGCAACCCCGCCCCCCCCCCCCTCCCCAGGAGGGGAAAGGGGGAGCCCCAGACCATCTGCGCCGGCAATCCAACCGGCAGTTCTTAGGCTGGATGTCAATATATGTGAAAAACACCGCCAACCGGAGGGATGGAGGGATGCCGGGGAGCCTCCGGGACTCACCCAGAAAATGGCATTTCATTACATTCAACACTGGTTTTCTGGGGGGAGCCCCATCAGCTTCCCAGAGCTACCTCATCACAGATAAGGAAAAGAGAGAAGGATCCGGGAGGCGGACGCCACGAGCCCTAACCTAAAAAACACGACCACAGACAAAACTAAAAAGACCATGCACACAACCCCGCAGACCCGAACCCCAGAACAGGAATGAGGGAAGGAAGGGGAACCCGGTCAAACTAAAACGCGTCCACAACCCGAGAAGCCAAGACACACAGGGAACAGCAAAGAACAACAACCGAACAACAAAGGAAGCCCCTTGGCCTGACCAACCAAGCAGCAACCCAAGGACCAAAACAAGGAGAAGAAAGAAAATAGACCATCCGGGCCAACGACCAGGATGGCACCGGAAACGCAAGAGCAGGCCGGAGGTGAAACAATGCCCAAGACAGCAAGCGGAACGGAACAGAAGGAACAGCAACACCGAACGCAAGCTAGAGACGGCGGACCTGGAACAACTCCAAAGGGAAAGACAAAACAACCCTATCAGAGACCGAAGGACCCTGCGCAGTGATAGGACAACTGGAAGGACTGCCAGGAACTACACACCGCTGCTGAGACCAAGCACGCAGGTGGGAGACCAACAACGAAGCCACCAGTGCCCACACAAGCGACGAGAAACTAAAGACAAAACCTCGAGATGCAAAGACTCAAGGGGGAAAGAATGAACCAGCCCTGAACAGGGCTGGACCGATTAGCAAAAAGAGGCGGAGCCGCGAGAAGACTCACAGGACCGGAACCGAAGAAAGCAGCAGATCTTGCCAAGGCAGGCAAAAACCAGAAGAAACGGCTGCCAGGGAAACCAGGAACCCAACCCCAGCGAGCTGAAAAGGAACTAACCCGGGCGAGCAGACACACCCGGTCTGGGAGGACCCCCCCCCCTCTCTCCTCTAGGACCCCTGAAGGACCAACAAGGCCAAACCCCAAGGAGCCAGGGCCCAGGCAGAGGCCAACAAGGAAAAGAAGCACCGTGAACAAAAACGCGAGATGCAAAGCAAAACAACTCCTGCAACTCAAGGAGCTGCGCAACCAGCTCCAACAGGGGAAAACGAATGCGCGCATCCCCAAGGTATACAGGAGGGGAACTATGCAGGATGTGAACCGCAGGAAAACAAAAACACACGTTCCCTAAAAGGAAGAAAGAGAAACTGAAGCCAGGACCAGAATCCCAGCTACCTGTCCCAAGAACAGGAACCAGTAGGGCAGGAGTGGTAGACCAGAAGTCCACCACCCTGGTTGATGGGGTTCTGGGAGATCTTCTACTCCCCAAGCCCGGCCTGAGGCCAGACTTGACTTGTGAGAGTTTGGTCCACTAGGCTGTTGCTTGGAGCGGTCCGGCACTCCTTGCAGGAATAAATCTAGTTTCCGCTTGAAGATGTCCACCCCCATACAGATAGTGCAACACAGAAGCCTGCAGTGAGATACAACGAAAAAAATGAAGGAACTCGGCATCAAACTGAACACTGGGGTAGTCCAAAAGCAGGGAACTTAACATGCCCACCCCAGCACCTAAAATTAGTATAGCCAATAAGCACTGACTCAGAAACAGAGCCATGTGTAGCACAGGAGGAAAAAACGGAAATTGGCAAGGAAAACCCCCGAAGACGGACCAAGAAGCAGCCGGGAACGCAATGTACATGACCAACCACAGTGTGGAGTGGGACGTCACATAAACATAGAGGGACACCATGGATATCAGGGTGCAGCTAGGCACCGAAGATAGGCAAGGAAGGAGTGTCCAGAGAACAGAGACCAAGCAAGAAAGGACACAAAGCACAGACCGAGGGAACAATGGAGTGTCCAAATATAGGGAAAAGACCCAGGTGCCGAAAAACTAATAAAAGCACCAAAATGTGGGGCAGTGTCCCACAGTACAACGAAGAACATGATACACAGAGAAAGGAAAGTCACAAAAAACACACGCAAGGTGTCCAAGCAAAACACACAACACCTAACAACCCTGTTAGGAGCCATTGACACAACCATGTCAAGCGGGGAAGTGACAGAGTAAACAAGGGGGGTACACGCACAAGGGTACACAGGAGGAAGCTGAGTACCCAAATGAGCCACAGACATTAAAAAGGACCTGATCAATGTCGGAGGAGGAAGTAACGGAATGCACTAGGAGGCGCTGTGGTAGAGGCAGACACCACACACACAGGTGCAATTGTAGAGAAGATAGAGCCCAGTAAGCTCAGGAAACTGCACACCCGTCGACCGACAGTTGAAAGGCGGGACCAAGAGCCAGAGCTCAACCCCCGTAAGCACAATTAGGCAAGCACCCCATCAAAAGTTGAGAACCAGCACCTGGCTGACAGAGCCGCCAGAAAATACAATCTCACCTGCAGCGCGGAGACACGACCGTGCCACAACACAGTCGAGCCGAGTAAAACACAAGGAGCATCGCCAGTGGCTCGTCCGAATGGTATGCATATAAGAGGCTGTAGGTATTGTATGTACTGATATCCGAACAAAAACATGAATTCGTAGTCGAAATAAGTCCATAGGTGCGTGCCCAGCAGAAGACGAGGTGCAGTACAGAGGTGGAGGTGGCACCACACAGAGCCACCCTACCTCCTGAAGCAGGGGAAAAGAATGAAGTGACGTCCCCACATATAAAATCCAGAACACCCCCAGCATCTAGAGGGCTATTACTGGAGAAAGAAGATGAGCGAGAAGCCATAGAAAAACTGCGATAAATGACACGGAACACACGTTTCCCAGAAAATGAAACAAACACCCGGGCCCAGCACGCGAGGTACGAACCGTACCACCTGTCCATCGGGCTGTGTGACTCGTACACTAGATGGACAAACATATCATACACCAGCAAGGCGTACGTAACGAATACGAGGTATGTCAAAACAGGAAGGAGAGACAATGTGAAAACAAAATAAGGCGAAACAGAAGCGAAAGAAGACAAGGAGGACGGAAGGGGACCAACGAGTCCGAAAAAGGACCAGAGGGAAACCTCACCGAAAGTCAACAGACGTTCCAATAATATTGGAAGGTACGAAGAGGTTCGCGAACCAACAAGAACCACAACAAGCAAGCACAAATGCACGGATGTACATATGAACAAAAAGATACCCCTGATCTAGGGACATGCAGGGGGACCCCGATATGAACGGAACAGCATCGCAATGTAAGTGCGAAAAGGGGTAGGAAAAGGGGGTGAAACACACCCTCAGGAATGACAGGACCGACTGACCCGAAGGGACACGGAAACCGAACCCAGGGAGAGGTAGACCCGAAACCACCATGAACGCAGAGGGGAAAGGAAAAAATCCCACTCTGAGGAACTGCAAGCACTGCACCGAGGAGACCCAAGCGAGGCAAAACGGGAAGGTCCGAGGGCCTCCCCCCCCCAGGCAACCACTCCCCAACCCTGGGAATCTCAAACAGCAGGATCCAGGGGGCCGACCCAAACCCCCAATGCCCCAGCCTCACAAGGAAAAGCCGGAGTAGCCATGCACAACTCTAAGGAAGGGAGCCCACTGGTCAGACCCATATGGCACGGCTGGAGGAACAGGCTCGAATGCCTTCTCAGCCACCCCGGAAGAGGAAAACCCCTGAGACTGCCCGAGTCTCAACCCAATCAGACCCTGCTCCAACCCCAAAACCCGACTATGTCTCGGACCCGGAAGCAAGGGGAAGAAGTATGCACAACAGAAGGGGAAGGACTAGGAGGAGCAGAAGGAACCAGAGCCGAAGAGACCCCCACTCCCAAATCAACCAAACCAAGTCACGAGTCAAACCAACAACCAAAACGAGGCAGTCACGGGGCATCCGGAGTCGCAACCAACCAAGAGCGTTGCAGCAACCTAAACCTAGTATGTAACACCGCAGCCACCTTCACCTGCTTAACACTATTGCTGGCGCCATGCGCGCTCAGCAAACTATGACGTCATGGGGCCAGTGGTGCGGGTGAGCGTGCGGCGATGCCTAAATGTGTATACTCATTTCAGTTTTCTCACCTTAATTCTTGTCCTACGTCGTTCGTTTTGGTATCATTGTGTTCGTAATTAAATTCACTGCAGATGTGTATGCATATAATGTCCAATAGCCTGGCGAGACTCCTCACAGCAAAGCCTAAAGTCGGAAAAGTTACCCATGAGCGCACAAAATCAGTAAAATGTGTATACTCGTTTCAGTTTTCTCACCTTAATTCTTGTGCTACGTCGTTCGTTTTGGTATCATTGTGTTCACAATTAAATTCCCTGCAGATGTATATGCATATAATGTCCAAAAGCCTGGTGAGACTCCCTGCAGCAAAGCCTAAAGTTACCCATGAACGAGCACCAATTTGCATGCCACAGCCTAATGTGTATACTCGTTCAATTTGATAACATCAATTTTCCTGTTACATCGCTCGTTTTGGTATAAAATTCTTTGCAAAATAAAGGCGCACATTTTAAAACTAGTCCCATAATAATAGAGCAATAACTGGAATTTTAAAAAATATTTTAATTTTGGACGCTCATCATTAAAATTATTTATACATATTTCTAGTGATCCGACATAAAATTTCATGTTACATCACTCGTTTTGGTATCAAATTGTTCGCAATATAAAGGCGCACATTTTAAAACTAGTCTCATAATAATAGCACAATAAATAGAATTTTAACAAATATTTTAAAATTTAAAATTTAGACCCAAAAACGTATTTATAATCTTTCAAGTGTTCTGACATCAAGTTATGTGTTACATCTTTCATTTTGGTATCAAATTGTGCGCATTCTAAAGGCGCTTATTTTGATACTATCCCGAGGGCGATTGGATAAAAAATGAATTTTATACAAACATTTTTGTAGAGGATGCATGTCCGGTCCAAAGCTAGGATTCAAGAGAAAAATAATGGACGCGAGTCCAGTCCAAAGAGACCAATAGTGCTAACATGACCAGTGGCCCGGCGAATGAGAGCACGTACAGACAACACCTGTCGCACGACTCCGAGTAAAAAATCCAACAACCCAAAAGGCAGCAAGGTGGACGCAAACCAGGCGTGTGTCACGCTGAGACAAAGGGACAGAGCAACCTTGAAACTTGCAAGACGCGAGGGGGGACGCAGGGGTCACATCCATCGGACCACAGAGCCCCCCGCAGGGTTTCCCAGGGGCCCTTAGCCTTGGTAACACATTAAGGGAAGCCCAGGCAGAGAACTGCGAACCAGCATAAGTCTACCAAACAAACCTCTAAAAGCTGAACCTTCGGGACGTGTCCACTCACGGGGGCCAAGAGGGAGCACCACCGAACAGAAAACATATATAGAAAAATCCCTAGAACAGCCAAGGGGGACCACAAAGGCAAAACCCCCACTAGGCAAAAAGAAAAGAAAACCCCCGCAAGAGGACAACGTTACCCAGGCGGAACAGAGCCAGCTACTATCATTGGTGAAAACTAGCTGTGCAGTACCCCACGCCCCTACCAGTGACAAAAACTATCTCCTACCCAGAGACAAACAAGGGCAACAAAACCCCAGCTGACTCCAAGGGCGGCCCAGTACCGAGCAGTAAAGAATACAGCAGAGGTAGAACCCAAGGTGACTTGTGGAAGGTGGCCCCAAGCCCCAAGGGCAGTACTTACGGGGCACCTAGGGAAGACAGCCCTAGGCGCATACAGCCAGAGTACTGTGGAAGCTCACTCCTGGCTCAAACCCCACTGGTGGAGAAAGTTCACACCACAAGGCACAGAACTGAAACAAAACCGGAGCTAGAGGCACTCAACAGGCCAGTAATCACATCAGCCAAAAAAACACCAGGACCGAAAGAGCAGAAACCCCTGAGCCGGAGGAGAGCATGAAACTCTCCGAACCGACCTCCAGAGGTCAATGCCAACAAGAAAAAAAGAGCCATAGAAAAACAGTCCTGAACCGAGGGGGGGCCACCCCAAACCAAGGAGAAGGGAGAAGAGAGCACCCGGTGCACCGACTGGGACAGCTCAGGCGGCACATGAGTAGGCCAGAGGTGAAAACAACATCCAAGAAAGCTTGCAGAACGGAGCAGAAGTGACATCCACTCCAAATGCAAGCTGAAGCAGCTCCGCCAGCGCCCCCCGAAACAAGGCGACAGTAACTCGTATAAGAAGACAGTCCACTACCCACCTCCTCCTAGACTCCACTAACCCCTCCTCCTACACTCCACTACCCCTCCTCCTACACACCACTACCACCTCCTCCTACACACAACTACCCCCTCCTACACACCACTACCCTTTCCTCCTACACTCCACTACCACGTCCTCCTACACACCACTTCTCCCTCCTCCTCCTCCACTCCACTACCCCCCTCCACTTACACTCCACTACCTCCCTCCTCCTACACTCCACTACCCCCTCCTTCAACACACCACTACCCCCACTCCTCAGCCAAATCTCCCTCCTCCCACACCCAATCCCCACCCTTCTACCCCTCCCCTCCTCCCGAGTCCTCCCTCCCCCCCTTTCCTTCCCGTCCTCCCTCCCCTTTCACCCCATACCCTCCCTGTCCCTCCCCCTTCACTGGATCCCCCGCCCCTCATCCCAGTATCCTCTGAGACCCTGTTATCCACCTCACAGGTCCTCACACCCATGGAACAGCCTCCCCCACCAGCAGAACACTCACCAAGGAGGCGATTTGAGAAGGGACAGAAGAAACTGAGCCTCAAAGCGATGTACACTAACATAGATGGAATTACAAATAAAGCAAATGAGCTTGGAGAACTGGTACTAGAGGAAAACCCAGACATAATAGCCCTCACAGAAACAAAGATCACGAAAATGATAACAAATGCAGTGTTCCCACAGGACTATTATGTTATGAGGAAAGAGAGGGAAGGAAGAGGTGGGGGTGGTGTAGCTCTGCTGGTAAGAAAAGGCTGGGATTTTGAGGAGATGGATATTCAGGGCTGTGAAGGTTTCAGTGACTACATAGCAGGTACTGTAACAAATGGAGGGAAAAAAATTATAGTCGCAGTCATATATAATCCACCACCAAATGACAGAAGACCTAGACAGGAATATGATAGAAACAACATGGCCACCATTAACATAATAGAAAGAGCAGCTTCTGTTGCTAGCAGGAATGGATCTGGACTACTAATTATGGGAGACTTCAACCATGGGAAGATAGATTGGAAGAACAGAGACCCGCATGGAGGACCAGACACATGGAGAGCTAAGCTGCTGGACGTGGCAACAAGAAACTTTCTAAGCCAGCACACCAAAGAACCAACAAGAATGAGAGGAGAAGATGAACCAGCAATGCTTGATTTGATATTTACCCTAAATGAATGGGATATAAGGGAAGTTAAGATGGAAGCGCCCTTGGGAATGAGTGACCACAGTGTATTGAACTTTGAGTACCTGGTAGGACTAGGACTTATCTCCCCCCCAAAAAGAACTAGGAATCAAAAGGCTGGCATACCGAAAGGGGAATTATGAACAGATGAGAAGTTTCCTCAGTGAAATACCTTGGACACAGACCTCAGAGACAAGTCTGTACAGGGTATGATGGACTATGTTACCCGAAAGTGTCAGGAGGCAGTAAACAGGTTCATCCCGGCCCAAAGGGAAAAATCTGAGAAGCAACAGAAGAATCCATGGTATAATAGGGCATGTATGGAAGCGAAGAAACTGAACAAAAAGGCGTGGAGGAACTTCCGGAATAACAGAACACCAGAAAGCAGAGAGAGATACCAGAGAACCAGGAATGAGTACGTCAGGGTGAGAAGAGAAGCAGAGAAAAATTTTGAAAATGATATAGCAAACAAAGCCAAGACCGAACCAAAGCTACTCCACAGTCACATCAGAAGGAAAACAACAGTGAAAGAACAGGTATTGAAACTTAGAACAGGCGAGGACAGGTATACAGAGAATGACAGAGAGGTGTGTGAGGAACTCAACAAGAGGTTCCAGGAGGTCTTCACAATAGAACAGGGTGAGGTCACTGTGCTAGGAGAAAGGGAGGTAAACCAGGCGGCCTTGGAGGAGTTCGAAATTACGAGAGAGGAGGTCAAGAGACACCTGCTGGATCTGAATGTTAGAAAGGCTGTTGGTCCAGATGGGATCTCACCATGGGTACTGAAAGAGTGGGCAGAGGCACTTTGCTTGCCACTCTCCATAGTGTATAGTAAGTCACTAGAGACGGGAGACCTACCAGAAATATGGAAGACGGCGAATGTGGTCCCAATATACAAAAAGGGCGACAGACAAGAGGCACTGAACTACAGGCCAGTGTCCTTGACTTGTATACCATGCAAGGTGATGGAGAAGATCGTGAGAAAAAACCTGGTAACACATCTGGAGAGAAGGGACTTCGTGACAAATCGCCAACATGGATTCAGGGAGGGTAAATCTTGCCTTACAGGCTTGATAGAATTCTACAATCAGGTGACACAGATTAAGCAAGAAAGAGAGGGCTGCGCGGACTGCATTTTCTTGGATTGTCGGAAAGCCTTTGACACAGTACCGCATAAGAGGCTGGTACATAAGCTGGAGAGACAGGCAGGTGTAGCTGGTAAGGTGCTCCAGTGGATAAGGGAGTATCTAAGCAATAGGAAGCAGAGAGTTACGGTGAGGGGTGAGACCTCCGATTGGCGTGAAGTCACCAGTGGAGTCCCACAGGGCTCTGTACTCGGTCCTATCTTGTTTCTGATATATGTAAATGATCTCCCAGAGGGTATCGATTCATTTCTCTCAATGTTTGCGGACGATGCTAAAATTATGAGAAGGATTAAAACAGAAGAGGACTGTTTGAGGCTTCAAGAAGACCTAGACAAGCTGAAGGAATGGTCGAACAAATGGTTGTTAGAGTTTAACCCAACCAAATGTAATGTAATGAAGATAGGTGTAGGGAGCAGGAGGCCAGATACAAGGTATCATCTGGGAGAGGAAATTCTTCAGGAGTCAGAGAAGGAAAAAGACTTGGGGGTTGATATCACGCCAGACCTGTCTCCTGCAGCACATATCAAGCGGATAACATCAGCGGCATATGCCAGGCTGGCCAACATACGAACGGCATTCAGAAACTTGTGTAAAGAATCATTCAGAACTTTGTATACCACATATGTCAGGCCAATCCTGGAGTATGCAGCCCCAGCATGGAGTCCATATCTAGTCAAGGATAAGACTAAACTGGAAAAGGTTCAAAGGTTTGCCACCAGACTAGTACCCGAGCTGAGAGGTATGAGCTACGAGGAGAGACTACGGGAATTAAACCTCACTTCGCTGGAAGACAGAAGAGTTAGGGGGGACATGATCACCACATTCAAGATTCTGAAGGGGATTGATAGGGTAGATAAAGACAGTCTATTTAACACAAGGGGAACACGCACAAGGGGACACAGGTGGAAACTGAGTGCCCAAATGAGCCACAGAGTTATTAGAAAGAACTTTTTTAGTGTCAGAGTGGTTGACAAATGGAATGCATTAGGGGGTGATGTGGTGGAGGCTAACTCCATACACAGTTTCAAGTGTAGATATGACAGAGCCCGATAGGCTCAGGAATCTGTACACCTGTTGATTGACGGTTGAGAGGCGGGACCAAAGAGCCAGAGCTCAACCCCCGCAAACACAACTAGGTGAGTACAACTAGGTGAGTACTCCTCCTGCACACGACTACCACCTCCTCATACACACCACTGCCCCCTCCTCCTTCACTCAACTACCCCTAAAGCCTACACTTCACTACCTTCTCCTAAATTCTACTACCCCCTCCTCCTACTCTCCACTTCCCCCTCCTCCTACACTCCACTACCCCTTCCTCCTTCAAACCACAACCCCTTCCTCCTACACTCCACTACTCCCTCCTCCTCCTACTACACTTCACTACCCCACTCTTCGAACACTCCATTCCCCTTCTACACTCCACTATCCCCTCCTCTTTCACTCCACTACCCCTATCATCCTACACTCCACTATCCCCCCTCCTCCGTCACTCCACTACCCACTACGGAGAAATCGAAGACAACCTACGAGGAGACAAGTGCTGAAAAGACCACTAGGAAATTTCATACTGCCGTCGAGACGAAACTTGCAGGTGGGGCACCAACCAAGCCACCTGATCACCATCCAAGTGGTGATAAACCCGCGTCAGAAAGACCAGACGCAAGAATCAGACAAGATCGAACCAACCATTTACTGGAATGGACCGATCTGCTGAAAGAGGCGGAGCCGCGGGAAGACCCTCGGGCTCGGACATCGAGCAAGAAGCGCCTGAAACCGGGGCTGGGCCGGCCACCAAAGAGCCAACAGGACTACTAATCCCTGGTAAGTCTCTCTAAGCTAACCAGGACCTGGGGCAACTACCAAACCGGTGGGAAGAGGTACAGGTAACCCCAACTCAACCAGTCCAGCCAAAAGGCATTGACCCCGACGACCTCGCAGTCTGGCGAAGACGCCTCGACCAAGTCAATGCGAAGCGGACGTCTGGCAGAGCCAACTGAACGAGTGTATCGACCGTCCATTCCAGGGATAAGAGAATAAACTAAGACAGGCCATCCGCCAGGATGTTTGACACCCTCTGAATGTGAACCACCAGGAGAGCCAAACCCCGAGAACTCAGCAAACAAGTCACCTGAAGCGACCCGCCCCAAAGAGCCAAGGACCGCATTCGGAGCAGTCCAAATGGAGCCGGATCATTGCTCCATGAGCAACACGAACCCTCTGAAGCGAATGCCACACCCCCGCGAACTTCTGCGCGGTGCTGTGAGCCCGACGGAAGGACAGACCCCACTGACTCTGGCCGGCCTGGTGAGCACTGATCACAAAACCTCAGCCAAGAGACGAGGCATCCATGAACACATTGAGCGAGGGCTCGGAGAGGAGTCAGGCCATAGAACCCCGAAAAACCCTCAGAGGAAGCTGGCGACGCAGCAGCCGACGCAAGGCTCCCGGGAACCAAACACAGCAATCACAAGAGCGACGGAAGGGATGCCCTGAAAAAACCAGAACATTACCCGAAGCCAGATCCGACCCCGAAGGGTAGACCAGTACAGCCATGATCAGGCTCTCGCACTGCCGCTCAAACTACCAACGTGTGCCCCGGGAGCCCTCCAAAAACAGTCGTAAGCAGGATTCAAGTCCAGAGATCCCATCCAAATGGTTGTATTTTTCAAATCACTTGTGTTGTCCCAGCTTGAGTACTGCTCAGTACTCACTTCCCCCTTCAGAGCTGGAGAGAGTGCTGAAATAGAGGGAATACAGAGAACATATATGGCACACATAGACAAGATAAAGTACCTAAATTATTGGGATCGTCTCAAAGCTCTCCAAATGTACTCACTAGAAAGGAGACGAGAGATACCAAATAATATACACATGGAAAATACTGGAGGGACAGGTCCCAAATCTGCACAGTAAAATAACAACATACTAGAGTGAACAACATGGAAGAAAATGCAGAATAGAACCAGTGAAGAGCAGAGGTGCCATAGGCTCAATCAGAGAACAATGTATGAATATCAGAGGTCCACGGTTGTTCAATGTCCTACCAGCGAGCATCAGAAATATTGCCGGAACAACTGTGGACATCTTCAAGAGGAAACTAGATTGTTTTCTTCAAGGAGTGCCGGACCAACCTGGCTGTGATGGGTATGTGGGCCTGAGGGCCGCTCCAAGCAACAGCCTGGTGGACCAAACTCTCACAAGTCAAGTCTGGCCTCGGGCCAGGCTTGGGGAGTAGAAGAACTCCCAGAACCCCATCAAGCATGTATCAAGCAGATCGCAGCCGCAACAACACCGCCAGAGGGAGAGACAAGGAAGCGGTCCGAGAGTCCCACACAAGACCTAGCCCAGTCCAAACCTGAGAGGGAACCAAATGGGACTTCTTCATGTATACCAAGAACCCGATCTCGGCGAGCTGGTAAGGAACCAAATCCCTGGCGAGCAGACATGTGGATTGGCTGGAAGCTCACACCAGCCAATCGTCTAGGTAAGCCAGAACTCAAACGGATCACCACGACCTGGTTAAGGCGTGTGGACACGCAAGGTGCCAGATCCAAACTGGAAGGAAGGTAACGAAAGTGGCAAGTCTGTCATTCCACAATAAAACCGAGTCAGTCCCTGAACACCGGATGAATCAGGACGCGCTAATACGCATCCCAGAGGTCCAGAGACACCATTCAGGCACCCAGCGCTAAAAACAGCCAGACCCAAGACAGAGTGGTCATCTGAAGGAGGGGTAAGAGACCCAGGAGATCAGATCGCAGATCTGCCCAGTCCCGTTTCGAAACTGAAAACCAGGCGGGAGATCCACTCCAGGAGACCTGACGGAGTGCAGGGGGAAGAGGCCCAACACACAAGGACTAGTCTCCCCGAAGGAGAAGGAAAAAAGCAACACCACTGCAGGCCGGAGGAAATTGACCTGAATTGCCCACAAATCGTGGGACCATGAGAACAAACAGCTCGAGCCTACCCCCCCTCCTCCCCATCACCCCGCCAACATGGCGAACCGTGAATAGGCCGACAACCCCTACGAGAGCTCGACTGATGCTCAGAGCGATCACTGAGCCAATGACTCCACATGAGGGCCAGACCCGAATCTGGCACAACTGGCTTACGATGACCAAAGGAACCCCGAGACCTGGTGTGACCCTTCCGGGCAGGACCTCCACAGCCCCCCCCAGAGAACCAACAAGTCTGACATAGACCATCAACTAGACGAAACCTCCTGCAAAAGATGCACCACCATAGACTCTGCAAACAGCAACGGGCAAAAGGGGATTAAAATCTAAGAGCCAGGGCCGAAGACGATTCCAAAAAATGGACGAGCACCGCCTGTCAGCACACGAAGAGAGAAGCGAAGAACAGACACTGCCTCCCTCAGAAACGGCGCATACAACTTCACCAAGGCAGCCGGCGCTCGAGCTGCTGGAGCAAGCACACCGAACACTGGTCTGAAACCCAGCTCCTCCACACCCACCACGAGCCAATCCGAAAACAGCTCCAGCAGGGAAAAGAAGAGCAAGACTGAAGCTAAATGCCCACGGGCGCACAAATCCTTGGCCACCAGGGATGCCGAAAGAGAGGGAATCTGCACGTGAAGTTGCACCTGGCTGACATCATAAGGAAGGACGGGGACGAACAAGCATGAACTGAGGTGCTCCAACTTGCCCCCCAGGACCTTAATGACCGTCGGCAACTCTCGCCATTCAAATGCACAGTCCGACAGGACGAATGCCAAGCCCCCAATGAAAGAAAAGGCAGTCTGCCAGCCAGGAAGACTCCGGCACCTTGTAATGCACCCAATAAGGAAAAGAGGAGCCAAACTCAAAAGAAGAAAGCTTCATTATCGAGGTGTAATCCGGGTCTCGCAGGAGGCAAGCCGCAAGGGCCTCCCACACTTTCCTCGGTGGGATGTGGGAAGCCAAAAACCTCCTGTATGATACCTGGTTGATGGGGTTCTGGGAGTTCTTCTACTCCCCAAGCCCGGCCCGAGGCCAGGCTTGACTTGTGAGAGTTTGGTCCACTAGGCTGCTGCTTGGAGCGGCCCGCAGACCCACATACCCACCCACAGCCCAGTTGGTCTGGCACTCCTTGGAGGAATAAATCTAGTTTTCTCTTGAAGATGTCCACGGTTGATCCGGCAATATTTCTTATGCTCGCTGGGAGAGCGTTGAACAACCGTGGACTTCTGATGTTTATACAGTGTTCTCTGATTGTGCCTATGGCACCCCTGCTCTTCACTGGTTCTATTATGCATTTTCTTCCATACCGTTCACTCCAGTACGTTGTTATTTTACTGTGTAGATTTGGTACTTGGCCCTCCAGTATCTTCCAGGTGTATATTATTTGATATCTCTCTCATCTTCTTTCAAGTGAGTACATTTGGAGGGCTTTGAGACGATCCCAATAATTTAGGTGCTTTATCGCGTCTATGCGTGCCGTATATGTTCTCTGTATTCCCTCTATTTCAGCAATCTCTCCTGCTCTGAAGGGGGAAGTGAGCACTGAGCAGTACTCAAGACGGGACAGCACAAGTGACTTGAAGAGTACAACCATTGTGATGGGATCCCTGGATTTGAAAGTTCTCGTAATCCATCCTATCATTTTTCTGGCTGACGCAATATTTGCTTGGTTATCCTCCCTAAACGTTAGGTCGTCAGACATCATTATTCCCAAATCCTTTACATGCTGTTTTCCTACTATGGGCAAATTTGATTGTGTTTTGTACCCTGTATTATGTTTAAGGTCCTCATTTTTGCCTTACCTGAGTACCAGGAACTTATCACTGTTAAACATCATGTTATTTTCTGATGCCCAGTTGAAAACTTTATTAACACTATCGCTCACCGGACAGGCGCACGGTCAACATAGGGGTCATGCACTGAGCGCGCGGGCGAGCGTGCGGGTAAGCGCGCGGTGACACCTAAATGTGTATACTCGTTTCAGCTTTCTCACCTTAATTCTCGTGCTACGTCACTCGTTTTGGTATCATTGTGTTCGCAATTAAATTCCCTACAGGTGTGAATGAATATAATGTCCAAAAGCCTGGCGTGACTCCCAACAGCAAAGCCTAAAGTCAGCAAAAGTTACCCGTGAGCGCACAAAATCAGTAACATGGCATACTCGTTCCATTTTTCTCACCTTAATTCTCGTGCTACGTCGCTCGTTTTGGTATCATTGTGTTAGCAATTAAATTCCCTACAGATGTGTATGAATATAATGTACAAAAGCCTGGAGTGCCTCCCCGCAAGAAAAGCCTAATTGGTGCCCGTGAACGAGCACCAATTTGTACACTGCAACCTAATGTGTATACTCGTTCAATTTGATAACATCAAATTTCGTGTTACGTCTTTCATTTTGGTATCAAATTGTTCACAATAAAAAGGCGCGTATTTTAAAACTAGTCCCAAGATAATAGGACAATAAATAGAATTTTAACAAATATTTTAATATTTTGACCAAAAGCCTATTTATAATCTTTCAAGTGTTCGAACATCAAGTTTCATGTTATATCTTTCATTTTGGTATCAAATTGTGCGCAATCTAAAGGTGCTTATTTTGATACTATCCCAAGGTCGATTGGATAAAAAATGAATTTTATACAAATATTTTTTGTAGTGGATGCAAGTCCGGTCCAAAGTTAGGACTCAGGAGAAAAATAATGGACGCGAGTCCGGTCCAAAGTTACCAATAGTGTTAATATCAGCTTGAAGTTTTTCAATGTCTTCAGCAGAGGTAATTTTCATACTGATTTTTGTGTCATCTGCAAAGGATGATACGAAGCTGTGGCTTGTATTTTTGTCTATATCTGATATAAGAATAAGGAAAAGCAGCGGTGCAAGGACTGTACCCTGAGGTACAGAGCTTTTAACTGCACTCGGACTAGATTTTATATGGTTGACCGTTACTCGCCGAGTCCTGTTTGACAGAAAACTGAGTATCCAGCGTCCTACTTTACCGGTTATTCCCATTGACTTCATTTTGTGTGTTATCACGCCATGGTCACATTTATCGAAAGCCTTTGCGAAGTCCGTGTATATCACATCAGCAACCTGTTTTTCTTCTAATGCCTCAGTGACTTTGTCGTAGTGATCAAGTAGCTGCAAGAGGCACGATCTTCCCGCTCGAAATCCATGTTGGCCTGGGTTGTGAGGGTCATTGGTCTCCATAAAATTGGTGACCCGACTCCTAATCACTTCTTTCAAATACTTTTATTATGTGGGACGTTAGTGCAACTGGTCTATAATTCTTTGCCAATGCTTTGCTCCCTCCCTTGTGTAGAGGGGCTATGTCTGCTACTTTAAGTGCATCTGGTATCTCCCCCGTGTCTAAGCTCTTCCTCCACACTATACTGAGTGCCTGTGCTACCGGCACTTTGCATTTCTTTATAAATATTGAATTCCATGAATCTGAACCTGGGGCCGAGTGCATGGGCATGTTTTCAATTTCTCTTTCAAAGTCTAGTGCGCTCGTGTTTATATCAGTTATATTTACAGGGTTTGAATATCCTGCATAAAGAAATTGTCTGTATCTTCTACTTTCATGTTGTTTATTGGAGTGCTAAACATGTCCTCATACTGCTTTTTTAGGATTTCACTAATTTCTTTGTCATCCTCCGTGTATGAAGCTTCACTTGAAGGTGAAGGAAGGTGGTTCCTTCCTTCCCTCCAGAAGGAGGGAACCGAAGAACCCAAGGGAACTCGGAACTGAACCTGGGGAGGAGTCGAACTCGTAACAAAATCGTAAAGGGAGGGGGATAGGAAAACCCCTCCCCCTGTAACAACAAGCCCTGTGCCAAGGGTACCAAACACCCAAGCAAGGACAAGTGGGGCCCAGGCCTTTCCCCCCTAGTCAACTCCTCCCCAGAACCGGAATCCTGCACGTTAGGACCCAGGGTCGAGCTGTCCTCCAAACCCTCTGCCATTGGAAGAAAAATCAGAGTCCACCAGAAAAGCAGGGATGAAGGGGGGCCCGCTGGCGAGGCTCAAAAGCTCCGGCAGGAGGACTAGGTTCGAATGCCTCCACTGCCGATCCAAAAGGGGCAATCCCCGAAGCTGCCCAAGTCTCACTACCAGTATAATTCAGCGGAGCAGCTGCAGGGCATCCGGAAAAGCAACCAACCTCAAACATTGCTGCTACCTAAACCTCGCATGCAATGCTAAAGCTGCCTGCACCCGAATATCAGTCTCAGTGAACTGGGTGAATGGAGTACAAGCAAAGAACACCACTCGCAGGACTCCAGGTCATAAGTGTCACTGACCCCAACAGGCAGCAAGGCGGAGGTAGACGGTGAGTGTTACCCTGAGACAAGGGTACAGAGCAGCCTTCAAACTCGCACAAGGTGAGGTGGTACTCAGAGGTCTCCTACATTGGACCACTTAACCCCAATGGGGGTTTGCAGGGCCCTTATAGGCTGAGTGCTAAGGGAAGCCCAGGCGAGGTACTGCTAACCGGTTATCCCAAAGATACCAAGCAAACAACTAAAAGCTGAACCCCTGCGACGAGTACAA
Source organism: Procambarus clarkii (assembly GCF_040958095.1). Taxonomy (NCBI): domain Eukaryota; kingdom Metazoa; phylum Arthropoda; class Malacostraca; order Decapoda; family Cambaridae; genus Procambarus; species Procambarus clarkii. Next base: position 38,648,182 of record NC_091189.1, read on the forward strand.
CCACAGGAACATAGTGGAGGGCCACCAAAATCATACAGTTGTCATACTGCCGCGCCAGACAACAAAACCAATACAAAAGAAAAAACCCGCAGAAGCACAAGGTCTCCAGGTGAAGAGAACCGGTCGCTATGCGTATATCAGCCAGCTGCACAGTACCTCACCGAGCAGTGACAGAACCACACTGAGGTAGCTGCTCCTGAACGACTCATAGAAGATAACCCTGAGGCCACAAAGGAAGCACTTACGAGGCACCTTGGGAAGGGAGCCCTAGGTGCATGCAGCCCCAGTACTCTTATGTTACTTCCAGTTCACACGCCACCAAAACAGAGCAACACCACCGCACTGCACCACTGTGCAAAGAGTGGAGCCAGAGCGATCGACCGTCACCAACACAAGAGCCTCTTGAACTAAGGAGACTTGTCGGCGTGAAGGTCTGGGCCTCCCCCCCCCCCCCATCCCCCTTTTGGGAGGGGGGCTGCGTAGATGGATGTGCAGCGGTTGTGGTGACGTCATGTTTGTTTCCTTGTTTTCGATTGGGGAGTTCTGTTTGCTAGTTTGGCTTTCGGTTTGCAATTTCTGACCAGCAGTAGCTTGTTTTGAAATTCCTACCTTTCTGGGTGCCTGACCTGGTAGATGACAGACAAAGACTGCTTCCAATTACACGGGGGTGTCTTTAGGCCATTGCTCGTCGTGCCTCTCTTGAGGTGGTCAGGTTCTGGTTCTGGTCCCCGGTAGGCTTAGAACTCCTTCGACTGACTGTTGCCAAGGTCTAATATATACACATCAGCTCAGTATACCTCCGGGAAGCCGAAGGGAGCTCTCCACAGAAAAGAACATTTTGTTGATAAGGAGAACAGCTCCTATTAACTGGAACTGATGGATAATGCAATAATAATGAGATGCACGCACCTGTCCAATGCACAAAGAAGAATAGTAGTAAGAAGTGTCCAGAAAGTGGATATACAGCTGCTGCCTTAATAGCATTGCTGAGTAATACATAATAACACAAATAATAATGAGCAATTATGTTATTATGCTCTATTTTGTTATATATCATATAATACATTGCCCAATGTCATTATCAGTTACTATCAATAATGTCCAAAAAAACAAGCAATGATTGTAATGAAAAGCCATTTTCTGGGTGAGCCCCGGAGGCTCCCTGGAGCTTATCGGCCTAATGTATGTTATATTAGACCGGGACATTAGCCATAGAGTTCAGACCTACCAGTGACCAGCGCCAGAACCTGACCCCTTCAGTGAGGTTTCAGGGAGCAATGGCCCTGGAAAACTCCCTTGTGGTTGGGGTTTTCCTTATCTGCCATCAACCGGGGTTAGGCACCCAGAAAGGTAGGCATAACAAAACAAACTCCACATGGTAAGAAACTAAAACAAAAAAACAAACAGAGAGGTAGAAACTCCCTACAATTTCAAGGAAACAAGCAAACAAGCAAACAAGCAATTATCACAATTTACTGCCCCGCTGGTCATCCGCGCAGCCCTCCACTCCCCGAGAGGGGGAGGGGAGGCCTCAGACCTCACCGCGCCGGCTGCCTTCCGTTCGAAAACTAGACTTCAACCAACGCGAAAAAAAACGCCGACCAGATGGCAGGAAGGGTAGCCAGGGAACCTCCGGGGCTCACCCAGAAAATGGCGTTTCATTACATTCAATGCTGATTTTCTGTAGGGAGCCCCTACGGCTCCCTGGAGCTACATACCCAAAGAGAAGGAAAATAGGGACTTACCCGGGAGGCGGCAGCCACAAACTCCTCAACGCGAAGTTGAGACAACTGGCTGCAACCTGAGACATAAAGCAACACAAGAACGCCGAGGAGCAGTTACGTTCACCAACGGGCGGCCACGACCCCTGTTCGACTTCCAAAATCCACTCACCCGAATACGAGCCCAAGACATATAACCAAACACGGCAGCCAAAGCTGCAAACTTCCGAACGTCATGAGTGCAAGGATAGACCACAGAGACTTGACAGACTTGATAGGCTTGATAGGCTGGCTACACTTGATAACCCTGCAGACAACCTGGGAGACCCGAGCCCTGGAACAGGGAATGTGGGAAACCGGATCAACTCAAAGCGCATCCCCAGCCACCCCAGCTGAGGAGCGCAGGTAACGGCGAACAGCTGCAACCGGACACAACACATGATGCACCCCCGGCGAACCAACCAAGCATCAATGACCCACGGACTCCTCCGGAAAGCAGACGTCTCGTTCTTCGCCAGAAAAGATGGAGACGGCTGCAAACGGACAAACCTACTCCCAGGACCAAAAAAGCAGAAACACCTGTGCTGGAGGAGAGCATGAAGTTCCCCTACCCAGCTCCCAGAGGTCAATGCCAACAAAAACAAAACCTTGGAAAAACAATCTGGAACCGAAGGAGCCACCACAAACCGAGGAGAGGAAAGATAGGCGTCCAAGGACCAAGATAAGTCCATGGACCAGGACGGCTCAGACGGCGCATGAGCAAGCCGGAGGTGAAACAGCACGAAAGCTTACGGAACGGGGCGGATGTGACGTCCACCCCGAACGCTAGCTGAAGCGGCTCCGCCAGTGCCGCACGATACAAGGGGACAGTATTAGCCATCAAATGACGGTCCTGAAAAATCCAAGAAAGAAAGAACAAGACAACCCAACCTGAGAGATAAGACAACCTAAGAAGAGCAAGAAAATGGCGAAAAGAAGGCCAGGAAACTTCATACTGTCGCCGAGACGAAGCTCTCAGGTGGGACACCATCAACGAAGCCACCTGATCATCATAGATTTGGTGATACACCCGCATCAAAAAGACCAGATGCGAAGAGCAGAGGATAAGGTCGAACCAGCCCCGTACCGGACCGGGTCGACCTGCTGAAATAGGCGGAGCCGCGGGAAACGTCCCGGGTTCGGACACCGAACCAATAGCACCAGAAACCAAGGCTGGGCCGGCCACCAAGGGGCCACAAGGACTACTCTCCCTGGGAAGGTCTCCAACCGAACCAGAACCCGAAGCAACAGCTGGACCGGGGGAAAGAGGTACAGGTAACCCCACCTCATCCAGTCCTGCCGAAAGGCATCCACCGCGAATGCCTCGAAGTCGGGGAAGGGCATCACATAGGTTAGGAGACGTCGAGACCACGCCGGCATGAAGAGGTCCACGTCTGGGAGACCGTACGTCTGGCAGATCCAATGAAACGAGTCGTCGTCGACCGTCCATTACATGGACAGGGGAATGAAGCGAGACAGGCCGTCCGCTAGGACTTTGGACACTCCCTGGACATGAACCGCACGGAGAGCGAAATCCCGAGAATCCAGCAGATGAACCACTCGAACGGACTAACCCCAAAGAGCCAAAGACCGAAGAGAACCCCCGCGGTTCAGGCAATGAACAAATGGAGGCGAATGGGCGATCCCCGAGTGACCTAAACCCTCCGAAGCGCGAACCAGACTGCTGCGAACTCCTGAACCGTGCTGTGAGCCCGATGGAAGGACGGACTCCACCGTCCCTGGCCGGCCTGGTGAGCACTAGTCAGCCAAGAGACGACACGTTCGTGAACACATCGAGCGAAGGCTCGGGAAGGCGCCAAGGCACCGAACCCTAAAAACCCCGAAGAGGAAGCCGGTGACGCAGCAACCGACACAAGGCCCCCGGAGGATGAACCCAACGATCGCGAGAGAGGTGGAAAGGATGTCCCTGAAGGAACCAAAACAGTCACCGAAGCCAAACCCGACCAGGCGGGTTGACTAGCACGGCAAAATTCAGACTCCCGCACAACCACTCAAGCAACCACCCAGTGACCCGGGACCCCTCAGAAACAGCCGATGGCGAGCCCGCAGCGGTAGGTAGGCCGAAACCCGAATCCTTAGAAGACCCAGACGGGTCACCATAACCCGGGTCAGATGCGTGAAAACGTGAGGTGCCATATTCAAGCCAAAAGGTAAGCAGCGAAGTGGTAAGCGTGATGCCCCGCCACGAAACCTAACCAGTCCCTGAACCCCGGATGAATAGGAACGTGCCAATAAGCGTCCTTGAGGTTCAGGGATACCATCCAGGCACCTGGCTCCAACGAAAACCGGACCTGAGACAGAGTAGTCCTCCAAGAGGAGGAGCAAGGAATCCAGGGGTTCAGACGGGACAAGTCCAGAATGAACCTCAGATCCGCACAGTCCCGTTTCGGCACTGGAAACAGACAGGAAACCCACTTGAGGGACGGAGTCGTTTCGACCACGCCCAAGCGCACCCACTCCAAGACGACTTGATGTAGCGTAGAAGAAACCTGCCCTGTTAGCCCCGAAAACCCCCCAAAGGAGGACAGGTCGCCCAATGCCACCGCAGGCCGGATGACACAACCGAAAAGGCCCACAAATTGTGGGACTAAGTGTGGGCAAACAGAGCGAGCCTTTCCCCCATCGCCCCATCAACGGGGTGAACCGCGAAAGGGCCGACGCCCCTTACTAGAACCCAAATGTCTTACAGGGCGATCACCGCGCTAACCAGACGACGCTGGCCCCGAAGGGACGTCGGCTCAGAAACTGGCACCAATGGCCCACCTCGACCAGCGGAACCCGGAACCCTGGCACAACCCCTCCGAGACTGCCGAGAACGACCGCCTCGGAGAATCAACAAGTCCTCTATAGGACGACAACTAGACGAAGCCACTTGCAGAAACTGAGAGACCGCAGTCTCTGCAAACAGCAATGGACAAACCGGAGATGAGAACCTAAGAACCAGGGCCCAAGTGGATTCCAAAGAGAGGGCGAGCACAGCCTGACGGCATGCGAGGCATGAAGCAAAAAACAGAGACACCGCTTCCTTCAGGATGGGCGCAAAAAGCTTCAACAGTGCAGCCGACTCCCTAACTGCCAAAGTCAGCGCCCCAGACGAAGGCCCTTCACTCAACACTCCCACATCCTCCTCAAGCCAAGCAGAAGACAACTCGAGAAGGGAAAAGAAACGTAAGACCGAAGCCAAATGCCCACGGACGTGCAAATCTTCAGCAACCAATGAAGCCAAAAGAGGAGGAACCTGCACGTGAAGCTGGAAAAGGCCAACATCCCGAGAAAGCACAGGAGTGAACAACCACTCATTAAGGTGCTCAAACTCGCCCCTCCAGGTAAACCTGCATAAAAGTAGAAGTTTCACGTCAATCAAGGGTGCGGGTCCGACAGAACCCATGCCACGCCCCCAACGAAAAGAAAAGGCAGTCTGCCAGCCAGGAAGACTCCGGAACCTCCAAACGCACCCAAAACCGGGTGGAAGAACCGAACTCAAACGAGGAAGGATCCATCGCAGAGCATAACCCGGGTCTCGCAAGAGGTATGCAGCAAGAGCCTCCCGAGCCACCTTCGCGGAGATACGGGAGGTAGAAAACCTCTGGAAAAACGGAGTCGAGGTACCCAAAGGATCCCGGAATCGAACCCAAATCATACTCATACAGGGAAGGGGGGCAAGAAAACCCCCTCCCCCTGCAACAATAAGCCCCGCGAGGAAGGCAAAAACACCCAAGCGCGGTCAAAGGGGGCCCAAGGGCCCCAGGTCGACTCCTCCCCAGCCCCAGGATCCCCCACGTCGGGACCCGGGGCAGAGTCATCCTCCAAACCCTCTACCCCTGAAGAAAAGGCAGAATCCAGGAGAAAGGCAGACAAGAAGGGGGGTCTGCTGGTGGGACCCAGAAGCCTCGGCAGGAGGAGCCGGCTCAAATGAATCCGTCCCCCGACCTGAATGGGGCAGCCCCCGCGGCAGCCTGAGCCTCATTACCAACTAAACCCTGTGTCAAAGTCGAAACCCTCAGATGTTTTGGAGCCGAACACAGGGGCAAGGTGCAGGATGAACCACAGGGGAAGGACCAGGGAGCGCGAAATGAGCCAAAGCCGAAGTGACTAACGCCCCCTGGTCCGGGTTCCTAAAACCAGAATGGGGCAGCCTCGGGGCATACAGGTGAAAAACCAACCTAGCACGTTGCAGTAACCTGAACATAACATGCAACGCTGATGCTGCCTGTACCCTAACAGAAACATCCTCAAAGTAAAACTGGAGCACAAGCAGAGAACACGACTCGCAAGGCTCTGGGTCAAAGGAGTTGTTGACCCAACAGGCAGCATGACGGAGGCAAAACAGGCGACTGTCACCCTGAGAGAAGGGCACATAGCAACCTTCAAACACGCACAAGGCAGGCTGGAACTCGGGAGACGCATCCATGGGTCCACCAAGCCCCGACGGGGGATTTCCAGGGCCTGTAAGGTAGCAACTACGGGAAGCCCGGGCAAGGTGTTGCTAACCGGTTAAGAAACCCAAACAAACAAGGGGTAGATGATAACACTGAAACCCCTGAGACGTGTACAAGCACGGGAGCCTAACAGAGGGCCACCAAAACATTATCAGGGGAACTGTAGGCCCACTAAGCAGAACCTCCAACAGGCAAACAAAATCAAAACAAAAGAAAACCCTGCAAAAGTACACCGTCCCCAGAGGCAACAGGAATCGGTCGCCGCTTAGGTGGCAGGTCGCGCAACACCTTGACGCCCTAACCAACACAACTCCCTACCCAAGGCCAAACAAGGGGCCCCAAGCCCCAGCTGGCCCCAAGGGCAAGGCAAATGCCGAGCAGAAAGAAGCCCTACTGGAACGATTCCCGAATGCCCCAGGGAAGATAACCCTGACACGCAGGGGCAGTATTCACAGGGCGCCTAGGGAAGGAAGCCCCTAAGAGCATTCAGCCCCGGCATTGATGAGGTACTCCTGGCCACTGCACACCACACAAAGACAGCAGAAAACGCCACACAAGGCAAACACCGCCCGGGAATTTGAGGCCAGAGAAGTGTCTATCCCGGTTGATACTAGCTTACGAACTGAAGGTGGCCGGCTCGGTGAGGTCCGCCCCCCCCCTCCTTTTGGGGGAAGGAAGGACTGAGCGGACGACCGGCGCGGCAGTAAATTGTGATGTTTGCTTGTTTTCTTGGGATTGTAGGGAGTTTCTACTCTCTGTCCGGTTTTTTGTTTTAGTTTCTTACCATGTGGGGTTTGTTTTATTATGCCTACCTTTCTGGGTGCCTAACCCCAGTCGATGGCAGATAAGGAAAACCCCCAACCACAATGGGGTTTTCCAGGGCCATTGCTCCCTGAAACCTCTCTGAAGGGGCCAGGTTCTGGCGCTGGTCACTGGTAGGTCTGAACTCCATAGCTAATGTCCTGGTCTAATATACATTAGACCAATAAGCTCCAGGGAGCTGTAGGGGCTCCCCACAGAAAATATTATTTTAGGGAAATTTTTTTTGTTTATGTTTTTAGTTTTTTTTCCTCCTTTGTTTATTATTTGAATTTATTTTAACCTTTACATCCTAGAGAATGCATACTAGTCCTTAACAATGTGAAGTCAGAATTAAATTGGTTAGCAAATAAATCAGTTACAACTCTCAGAACTTCGGAGTTTGTATTTTTTGGGGGCTGATTTTTTTCACAGATTTCAAACTCTATTTTCCTTATTTCTTTAAATTGTTTTGATGATTCGGGACCATATTAGATCTTATTTTACTTATATATAGTATACCCTAAATATATTCGCTAAATCATTATAATTATTATAATTATCCCTATATTTTTTTTTTTTTGGGGGGGGGGGTATTTTTTCTTGACTTCATTTCTACACACAGTGACCTACAACTTTCACATACTTGTGCACAAATGTCAAACAATGTATATTACAACATACAAGTAAATTCATGAATTAGAACTGCCTTATTCATTGTCGAAAACTTCAATTTCAATTGTATCTCTAACTAGAATTTCAACTTACTTCAGTACCCAAATATCCAGTTTCTGATCGATTCTCAACATTTTTACATATAGTATAATTACCTAAGTGTAATTACCTAAGTGTAGTTACAGGATGAGAGCTACACTCATGGTGTCCCGTCTTCCCAGCACTCTTTGTCATATAACGCTTTGAAACTACTGACGGTCTTCGCCTCCACCACCTTCTCACCTAACTTGTTCCAACCGTCTACCACTCTGTTTGGGAAAGTGAATTTTCTTATATTTTTTTGGCATCTGTGTTTAGCTAGTTTAAATCTATGACCTCTTGTTCTTGAAGTTCCAGGTCTCAGGAAATCTTCCATATTGATTTTATCAATTCCTGTTACTATTTTGTATGTAGTGATCATATCACCTCTTTTTCTTCTGTCTTCTAGTTTTGGCATATTTAATGCCTCTAACCTCTCTTCGTAGCTCTTGCCCTTCAGTTCTGGGAGCCACTTAGTAGCATGTCTTTGCACCTTTTCCAGTTTGTTGATGTGCTTCTTAAGATATGGGCACCACACAACCACTGCATATTCTAGCTTTGGCCTAACAAAAGTCGTTAACAATTTCTTTAGTATATTGCCATCCATGTACTTAAAAGCAATTCTGAAGTTAGAAGGCGTGGCATAGGCTCCTCGCACAACGTTCTTTATGTCGTCCTCAAGTTTTCTATCTAGAACCACCCCTAGATCTCTTTCTTTATCAGAATTCTTTAAAGATTTCTCACATAATATATAGGTTGTGTGAGGTCTATGTTCTCTTATTCCACATTCCATAACATGGCATTTATGAACATTAAAGTCCATTTGCCAAGTGGTGCTCCATATGCTTATTTTGTCCAGGTCTTCTTGAAGGGCATGACAGTCATCTAAGTTTCTTATCCTTCCTATTATCTTAGCATCATCAGCAAACATGTTCATATAATTCTGTATACCAACTGGTAGATCATTTATGTAGACAATAAACATCAATGGTGCAAGAAGTGAACCCTGTGCTACTCCACTTGTGACATTTCTCCATTCCGATACATTGCCTCTGATTACTGCCCTCATTTTTCTATCAGTCATAAAATTTTTCATTCATGTTAGAAGCTTACCTGTCACCCCTCCAATAATTTCCAGTTTCCAGAACAACCTCTTGTGGGGAACTCTGTCAAAAGCCTTTTTTAGGTCCAGATAGATGCAGTCAACCCAACCATCTCTTTTTCTGTAAAATCTCTGTGGCTCGATCATAGAAACTGAGTAAATTAAATACACAGGATCTTCCAGATTGAAAACAGTACTGTTTGTCTCATATTATATCATTTCTCTCCAGGTGTTCTACCCATTTAGTTTTGATTAGTTTTTCCAATACTTTCACTATTACACTTGTCAATGATACAGGTCTATAATTGAGGGGGGTCTTCCCTGCTGCCACTTTTGTAGATAGGAACTATGTTAGCCTGTTTCCACACGTCTGCTACGATTCCTGTAAACAAGGATGCCTGAAAGATCAGGTGAAGTGGAATGCTGAGCTCAGATGCACATTCTCTCAGAACCCATGGTGAAACTCCATCTGGGCCAGCTGCTTTGTTCTTACTGAGCTCCTTGAGCATATTTTCCACTTCATCTCTAGACACCTCTATCCGCTCTGTGTTGTTCTCTGGAATTCTTATTGTGTCTGGTTCTCTGAAGATTTCATTTTGTACAAACATACTTTGGAACTTTTCATTTAATGTTTCACACATTTCCTTTTCATTTTCCGTGAATCTGTTTCCCATTTTCAACCTCTGGATATTATCCTTTACCTGCAATTTGTTGTTTATGAATTTGTAGAATAGGCCCGGTTCTGTTTTACATTTATCCGCTATCCCTTTTTCAAAATTTCTTTCTGCCTTTCTCCTTACTGCCGTATAGCTGTTTCTCGCATCTTTGTATCGCTGGTATGTTTGGGGGTTTGGCCTCTTCCTATACTGATTCCATTTTTGTGTCTTTTGGTCTCTTGCCCTCTCACAATTTCTGTCGAACCAATCCTGTTTTCTGGCCCTGCATCTTTGTTTTGGTATGAATGTTTGTGTGCCTTCCTTTGTGTGTGCCTTGTTTTGGTATGAATGTTTGTGTGCCTTCCTTTGTGTGTGCCTTGTAAATGGGTAGAACACCTGGAGAGAAATGATATAATATCAGACAGACAGTATGGTTTTCGATCTGGAAGATCCGGTGCATCGAATTTACTCAGTTTCTATGATCGAGCCAAAGAGATATTACAGGAAAGAGATGGTTGGGTTGACTGCATCTATCTGGACCTAAAAAAGGCTTTCGACAGAGTTTGACATAAGAAGTTGTTCTGGAAACTGGAAAATATTGGAGGGGTGACAGGTAAGCTTCTAACATGGATGAAAAATTTTCTGACTGATAGAAAAATGAGGGCAGTAATCAGAGGCAATGTATCGGAATGGAGAAATGTCGCAAGTGGAGTACCACAGGGTTCAGTTCTTGCACCAGTGATGTTTATTGTCTACATAAATGATCTACCAGTTGGTATACAGAATTATATGAACATGTTTGCTGATGATGCTAAGATAATAGGAAGGATAAGAAATTTAGATGATTGTCATGCCCTTCAAGAAGACCTGGACAAAATAAGTATATGGAGCACCACTTGGCAAATGGAATTTAATGTTAATAAATGTCATGTTATGGAATGTGGAATAGGAGAACATAGACCCCACACAAACTATATATTATGTGAGAAATCTTTAAAGAATTCTGATAAAGAAAGAGATCTAGGGGTGGTTCTAGATAGAAAACTATCACCTGAGGACCACATAAAGAATATTGTGCAAGGAGCCTATGCTATGCTTTCTAACTTCAGAATTGCTTTTAAATATATGGATGGCGATATACTAAAGAAATTGTTCATGACTTTTGTTAGGCCAAAGCTAGAATATGCAGCTGTTGTGTGGTGCCCATATCTCAAGAAGCACATCAACAAACTGGAAAAGGTGCAAAGACATGCTACTAAGTGGCTCCCAGAACTGAAGGGCAAGAGCTATGAGGAGAGGTTAGAAGCATTAAATATGCCAAAACTAGAAGACAGAAGAAAAAGAGGTGATATGATCACTACATACAAAATAATAACAGGAATTGATAAAATCGACAGGGAAGATTTCCTGAGACCTGGCACTTCAAGAACAAGAGGTCATAGATTTAAACTAGCTAAACACAGATGCCGAAGAAATATAAGAAAATTCACCTTCGCAAATAGAGTGGTAGACGGTTGGAACAAGTTAAGTGAGAAGGTGGTGGAGGCCAAGACCGTCAGTAGTTTCAATGCGTTATATGACAAAGAGTGCTGGGAAGACGGGACACCACGAGCGTAGCTCTCATCCTGTAACTACACTTAGGTAATTACACTTAGGTAATTACATTGTGTGTGTGTGAAGTTGTCTGTTCTACAATCCCTATAGAACTGATTTTTCATAAACTCTAAACATTTGGAGTTATAAATTTTTGTTGTCTAAATTTGCGCATATTTCAAGTGCCATATTGACAAATTTTTTTACAGTAAACTATACTGAAAACCTATATTCTAAATATATGAAAATGAAGATCATATGCTATTCTGAGAGTATAACAACACCAAATGAACAGTTGGTGATATTTTCATATTTTTGTAGCTATTTTCAAAATCTGAAGTTTTCAATATTAAATTTTATAGTTATTTTTTATTTTCTTGTTTTTCAAGTTACACTGGTATCATTTAGACAAAGTTGGAGCATTTGCCTAGTAGATTATGCACAAAACATTTGAAATAGTTTCAAAAAATTAAAAAAATCTGAATCATATGACATTTTGTGCAGTTTAAGGGTTAATATCTGTGGTTCTGGTAGGGTAGGCCACTGACTGTCCTGTGTAGCATTTGAAATAATTGATGATCGAGTTACAACATTTCTCGCCATTCCTTACCTCTTTCTCTTCCTAAAAAAATGCCCCCTGATATGTATGGAAGTTGTTGTATTCATAATTGCATTCTTTTGATTTTATTCACTTGCTTCCTTTGATATGAAGTGTTGAGCAATTTCCATTACAATATTCCGTTTTGTTTAATGAATTTTTACACAGTTTTAGGTGGAAAAATTTGCAACTATCAGAGCGACATATTCCTCTATTTAGTATATTTCTGCAGTTTCTTAGTGTTTATATTTACGTGTTCAATTAGCTCTTCCTGATAGCCTATATTTGCACACACCCCATGCATAATATTGGCTAAATCCAGGTTCATTATTTGTTGCATTGTGTTGGGTTATTCGCAGTACATGTTGTGTTGGCACTTTGCTGAAAGATGCAGGTCGAGGTCAAACAGATTCTTGCTGTTGCTTGGTCACTTTATACTGTCTCCTGTATCTACACTTCGATAATTACTGATTCAGTCATGCCATAGAAAGATGCACCATGCCTCAGAGGTGCACTCTTGTGTTCCAGCAGCAATGCTTAGAATCTGGCTCAGTTCTTTGGCTTGTTTGTTCCAACTGGGGGTTCACCCTACACATTGGCTGGTGGTGGTAATTACTTAAGTGTAGTTACAGGATGAGGGCTACATTCGTAGTTCACCCTACACATTGGCTGGTGGTAGTAATTACTTAAGTGTAGTTACAGGATGAGGGCTACATTCGTAGTAGCCAATCCTCCCAGCACTCTTTATCCAGTGTCCCTGGTTCCTTGTTTTGGAGCCTGTTTTCATTGTAAGATTCCTTTGTGGTTCTTCATTTCTCTTTCCCTTACACAGTGTTGTGTAAGTTTAACAGTGTTAAATATTTACCACAGTGTTAAATATTCATTGCGTGTTTCTGCATGTTTGTGGTATATATGGGCTCAAGTTTTCCCTAGTAAATATGATTGAGTTGGGAGAATGTATCTCTAATCTGTCACCATTAGCTAGAGTCGTTAGGAACTGGGGTCGTGGAATAGCCGCGCGACTTTCAGTTCTTTTAACGATCTGCATGGTGTATTGGTTAGTGTACTGGCTTGCCACTTGGTTAGCCTGAGTTCAATTCTCTCGTAGGGGAAGAGTTTCTGTGTTTTATCTTTATATATATATATATATATATATATATATATATATATATATATATATATATATATATATATATATATATATATATATATATATATATTATTAAATATGACCGAAAAAGTAAGATTAATAATTCTAACACGAATTTTCTCAATCTTTCGTACATTTCTTTTCACTGTTGGAGGTAATTCAAAAATCAATTCTCCAAAATTCACCACTGATCGAAACTGTGAACGCCAAGAAATCCGGACTCCACCTGCCAAAGATCATTGGGGAATATAAACCTGGATATGTGTATGGAAATGTCAAGACACACAAGCCTGGAAACCCACTTCGGCCAATCATTAGCCAGATACCCACACCCACGTACAGACTGGCGAAGCGACTCAACGGCCTGCTGACTCCTTATGTTCCTTGCGCCTTCAGCCTGAAGTCTCCAAAAGAATTTGTTGACTTACTGCAGGGCACACGGGCCACAGGAATAAGAGCCTCGTTGGACATAGAATCGCTGTTTACCAACGTACCTGTGGACGAGACAATCGGGATGATAGCCGACAGAGTGTATCGTGATCCAGCCTGTACTCCTCTTGACATACCAGAAAATATTCTGAGGAAACTACTCCAAGCTTGTACTAAAGAGGCACCCTTCTTGAGCCCGGATGGGCACATGTATAAGCAAGTAGATGGGGTCGCCATGGGTTCTCCCCTAGGTGTCCTGTTTGCAAACTTCTACATGGGTACCATCGAGCAAAAAGTCTTAGTCGACATGAACTTGAAACCGGCCATATACTGCAGGTATGTTGACGACATTTTTACACAGGTACCTGATGTCAGACATCTGCAGGAGCTGAAGGAGGCATATGAACAGAGTTCCGTGCTGCGTTTCACTTACGAGATGGAAAAGGATGGGAAGCTGCCCTTTCTAGATGTAACAGTCATGGAAAAGAGCGGAGGTTTCCACACTGCAGTCTACACTAAGGAAACGAACATAGGAATGTGCCTAAATGCCAACAGCGACTGCCCAGACAGGTACAAGAGGAGTGTTGTTAATGCATATGTCGACCGTGCTCTAAGCCACAGCTCAGAATGGAAGCAAGTCGACGAAGAACTCTGTAGGGTAAGGCAGGTCCTAGTCAACAACGGCTTCTCCAATGGTTTCGTCGAAGACATCATAAGAAGGAAAGTGAAACGCCATGCAACCTCTGAAGAGACAACTAACACAACACCTATACCCCCTATTAGACTATTTTACAGGAACTTCTTTTCCACAGCTCATAAAACAGAGGAAAGGGTCCTGAAAGATATTGTTAATAGAAACGTTATCCCTACAGACAAAAATCAGAGGATACAACTGACGATTTACTATAAAACCAGAAAAACGGCCAGCCTACTCATGAGAAACTCTCCAGACACAAAGCAGAACGCTTTAAAAGAGACCAACGTCGTCTATGCCTTCAAATGCCCACTTGGGGACTGTAAGCTCCAAAAAACCCAGTATATAGGCAAGACAACAACATCTCTTTCTAGGCGTTTAACGATGCATAAACAACAGGGCTCCATTAAGGAACATATAATCTCTTCCCACAACCAAACCATCGCCAGAGAAATCCTAGTAAACAACACAGAAATCATCGATAGATACAGCGATAGCAGGCGGCTTGACGTTTGCGAGGCACTACACATTAAGAAGTCAACACCAGCAATCAACAGCCAATTAATGCACAACTATATTCTACCCACCTCAAGACTTCGCTCCAATATAGAAGCATCAAGAAATATGGACCAATAGGCTTTCTACAATCACTTCCATTTCAATACCCATTGTTTCGTGTTCTGTCTTGTGTTGATGAAATTAATACCCTATTAATGCCACCTCTTGTTCTGTCTTGTGTTGATGAAATTAATACCCTATTAATGCCACCTCACCCCATCCACCTCACTCAAATGTAGATATAAACAAAATCGGAGATGTGTAAGTTCCATTCAGTTGTGTATTTGTAAACTAAAGTCCTTGAAAATGTAATAAGTTTTACGAAATGCGCTTGTGTCGCGTCAGACTAGAAATAAAAATGAATTTTGGAGAATTGATTTTTGAATTACCTCCAACAGTGAAAAGAAATGTACGAAAGATTGAGAAAATTTGTGTTAGAATTATTAATCTTACTTTTTCGGTCATATTTAATAATATATGTCTACAGGAAAGACTGCTACCAAAATATACTAATATATATATATATATATATATATATATATATATATATATATATATATATATATATATATATATATATATATATATATATATATATATATATCTTCTTCTTGAGGTTATCTTGAGATGATTTCGGGGCTTTTTAGTGTCCCCGCGGCCCGGTCCTCGACCAGGCCTCCACCCCCAGGAAGCAGTCCGTGACAGCTGACTAACACCCAGGTACCTATTTTACTGCTAGGTAACAGGGGCATAGGGTGAAAGAAACTCTGCCCAATGTTTCTCGCCGGCGCCTGGGATCGAACCCAGGACCACAGGATCACAAGTCCAGCGTGCTGTCCGCTCGGCCGACCGGCTCCCGGTCTACCGGCCCGGTTTATATATACTGTAACCCCACGATTATCCTGGATTCGAACATCCGGAAAACGCCCTTATATGGCCAAAATCGTGAATGGATAAAGTTATCTCAATATCCGGCCAAAATGGCCATGGGAGCTGGATAAAAGCCGGTTTGGCCGGTTAAAAATCTGAGCCGGTGGGCTGTACCGTATTAATCCCGTACAGCTGTGGCTCAAGGCCATGGTGTTGGAGGGGGTAGGGTAGGTGGGTGGTGTCAGGAGAGAGGGGAACGTTGGGAGGGACCACCTGGGGGATTACGGTCAGGGAGGGAGTTGGTCAGGAAGGGAGGGAGGTTGGTCAGGAAGGGAGTTGGTCAGGAAGGGAGATGGTCAGGAAGGGAGTTGGTCAAGAAGGGAGATGGTCAGGAAGGGAGGAAGGGAGTTGGTCAGGAAGGGAGATGGTCAGGGAGGGAGTTGGTCAGGAAGGGAGGGAGGGAGTTGGTCAGGAAGGGAGGGAGTTGGTCAGGAAGGGAGGGAGGGAGTTGGTCAGGAAGGGAGTTGGTCAGAGAGGGAGGGAGGGAGTTGGCGAGGGAGGGAGGGAGTTGGTCAGGGAGGGAGGGAGGGAGTTGGTCAGGAAGGGAGGAAGGGAGTTGGTCAGGGAGGGAGGGAGTTGGTCAGGAAGGGAGTGAGGGAGTTGGTCAGGAAGGGAGGAAGGGAGTTGGTCAGGAAGGGAGGAAGGGAGTTGGTCAGAAAGGGAGGGAGGGAGTTGGTCAGGAAAGGAGGGAGGGAGTTGGTCAGGAAGGGAGGAAGGGAGTTGGTCAGGAAGGGAGGGAGGGAGTTGGTCAGGAAAGGAGGGAGGGAGTTGGTCAGGAAGGGAGGAAGGGAGTTGGTCAGGAAGGGAGGGAGGGAGTTGGTCAGGAAAGGAGGGAGGGAGTTGGTCAGGAAGGGAGGGAGGGAGTTGGTCAGGAAGGGAGGAAGGGAGTTGGTCACGGAAGGAGGAAAAACTATTGTGGTGTGTATGGGACTTGCTTAAGCCTAACGAAGGAAGGTGGCGTTGGCGGTGTTGCAAGAATTATATTGTTTTCTTATTGCTGTGGAGAGCTAGTTACGAATATTAATTAAATAACACTATAATAGATGAACAGTACAGTACAGTATTTGGTATGCTATTTATTCATTTAAATATTTACAATAAAATAAAATTGGATTTAACAGAACTTAAGGCGCATCGTACAGCGTGTCAACACCCATGTGTCTGTCGTCTGTCGACACATGTGGAGGGGAGATGGGAAGGCTGGCGTGAGGTGGGGGAGGGGGGGGGGGGGTTGACCAGGCAGATCACACGTGTCGTCTGTCTCTGTTCCAGTCTCGCCACTTACCCACCTGTTCAACCACTTCCCTGCCCACCCACCTGTTTACCCACCTGCCTGCATGCCCACTTACCCACCTTGTTCACCCACTTCCCTGCCCACCCACCTGCCTGCACACCCACTTACCCACCTGTTCACCTACTTCCCTGGCCACCCACCTGTTCACCCACTTCCCTGCCCACCCACCTGTTTACCCACTTCCCTGCCCACCCACCTGTTTACCCACCTGCCTGCATGCCCACTTACCCACCTGTCAATCCATCCACCCACCTACCTGCACACCCACCTGCCTGCTTAACCCACCTGTTCACCCACTTCCCTGCCCACCCACCTGTTTACCCACATGCCTGCACGCCCACTTACCCACCTGTCAATGCACCCACCCACCTGCCTGCTCGAACCTGTTCACCCACCAAGCCCATCTACCTGCCATCCACTCATCCAAAACCCACCTGCCTGAACCCACCTATCCCTGCCTGCCCACCCACCCACTTGCCTGCCCACCCACCCACCTGCCTGCCCACCCACTTTCCCTGCCCACCTACCAGCTAGGCAGCTAACCACCAATGCACCAGCCCCACACACTAATTAGTGTGTCAATTCAAATCATGCGTGTGGTATAAAAATTGTCGGAAATGGTCCCTTTTTGACTCAGAGGTGAAAAAGTACTATTATCCGGAACATGTGATAATCCGGCTGGGGGTCCTTCCCATATAGTCCAGATAGTCGAGTGGAGACAGTGTATGTGTATGTGTGTGTGTGTGTGTGTGTGTGTGTGTGTGTGTGTGTGTGTGTGTGTGTGTGTGTGTGTAATTACCTAAGTGTAATTACCTAAGTGTAGTTACAGGATGAGAGCTACGCTCGTGGTGTCCCGTCTTCCCAGCACTCTTTGTCATATAACGCTTTGAAACTACTGACGGTCTTGGCCTCCACCACCTTCTCACTTAACTTGTTCCAACCGTCTACCACTCTATTTGCGAAGGTGAATTTTCTTATATTTCTTCGGCATCTGTGTTTAGCTAGTTTAAATCTATGGCCTCTTGTTCTTGAAGTTCCAGGTCTCAGGAAGTCTTCCCTGTCGATTTTATCAATTCCTGTTACTATTTTGTACGTAGTGATCATATCACCTCTTTTTCTTCTGTCTTCTAGTTTTGGCATATTTAATGCTTCTAACCTCTCCTCGTAGCTCTTGCCCTTCAGTTCTGGGAGCCACTTAGTAGCATGTCTTTGCACCTTTTCCAGTTTGTTGATGTGCTTCTTAAGATATGGGCACCACACAACAGCTGCATATTCTAGCTTTGGCCTAACAAAAGTCATGAACAATTTCTTTAGTATATCGCCATCCATGTATTTAAATGCAATTCTGAAGTTAGAAAGCATTGCATAGGCTCCTTGCACAATATTCTTAATGTGGTCCTCAGGTGATAGTTTTCTATCTAGAACCACTCCTAGATCTCTTTCTTTATCAGAATTCTTTAAAGATTTCTCACATAATATATAGGTTGTGTGGGGTCTATGTTCTCCTATTCCACATTCCATAACATGACATTTATTAACATTAAATTCCATTTGCCAAGTGGTGCTCCATATACTTATTTTGTCCAGGTCTTCTTGAAGGGCATGACAATCATCTAAATTTCTTATCCTTCCTATTATCTTAGCATCATCAGCAAACATGTTCATATAATTCTGTATACCAACTGGTAGATCATTTATGTACACAATAAACATCACTGGTGCAAGAACTGAACCCTGTGGTACTCCACTTGTGACATTTCTCCATTCCGATACATTGCCTCTGATTACTGCCCTCATTTTTCTATCAGTCAGAAAATTTTTCATCCATGATAGAAGCTTACCTGTCACCCCTCCAATATTTTCCAGTTTCCAGAACAACCTCTTATGTGGAACTCTGTCGAAAGCCTTTTTTAGGTCCAGATAGATGCAGTCAACCCAGCCATCTCTTTCCTGTAATATCTCTGTGGCCCGATCATAGAAACTGAGTAAATTCGATACACAGGATCTTCCTGATCGAAAACCATACTGTCTGTCTGATATTATATCATTTCTCTCCAGGTGTTCTACCCATTTAGTTTTGATTAGCTTTTCCAATACTTTC
The DNA here is from genome assembly GCF_040958095.1 of Procambarus clarkii. Classification (NCBI taxonomy): domain Eukaryota; kingdom Metazoa; phylum Arthropoda; class Malacostraca; order Decapoda; family Cambaridae; genus Procambarus; species Procambarus clarkii. The sequence continues at coordinate 38,667,058 of NC_091189.1, forward strand.
ACTATTACACTTGTCAATGATACAGGTCTATAATTGAGGGGGTCTTCCCTGCTGCCACTTTTGTAGATTGGAACTATGTTAGCCTGTTTCCACACGTCTGCTACGATTCCTGTACACAGGGATGCCTGAAAGATCAGGTGAAGTGGAATGCTGAGCTCAGATGCACATTCTCTCAGAACCCATGGTGAAACGCCATCTGGGCCAGCTGCTTTGTTCCTCCCGAGCTCCTTTAGCATATTTTCCACTTCATCTCTAGACACCTCTATCCGCTCTATGTTGTTCTCTGGAATTCTTATTGTGTCTGGTTCTCTGAAGATTTCATTTTGTACAAACACACTTTGGAACTTTTCATTTAATGTTTCACACATTTCCTTTTCATTTTCCGTGAATCTGTTTCCCATTTCCAACCTCTGGATATTATCCTTTACCTGCAATTTGTTGTTTATGAATTTGTAGAATAGGCCTGGTTCTGTTTTACATTTATCTGCTATCCCTTTTTCAAAATTTCTTTCTGCCTCTCTCCTTACTGCTGTATAATTGTTTCTCGCATCTTTGTATCGCTGGTATGTTTGGGGGTTTGGCCTCTTCCTATTGTGTGTGTGTGTGTGTGTGTGTGTGTGTGTGTGTGTGTGTAATTACCTAAGTGTAATTACCTAAGTGTAGTTACAGGATGAGAGCTACGCTCGTGGTGTCCCGTCTTCCCAGCACTCTTTGTCATATAACGCTTTGAAACTACTGACGGTCTTGGCCTCCACCACCTTCTCACTTAACTTGTTCCAACCGTCTACCACTCTATTTGCGAAGGTGAATTTTCTTATATTTCTTCGGCATCTGTGTTTAGCTAGTTTAAATCTATGGCCTCTTGTTCTTGAAGTTCCAGGTCTCAGGAAGTCTTCCCTGTCGATTTTATCAATTCCTGTTACTATTTTGTACGTAGTGATCATATCACCTCTTTTTCTTCTGTCTTCTAGTTTTGGCATATTTAATGCTTCTAACCTCTCCTCGTAGCTCTTGCCCTTCAGTTCTGGGAGCCACTTAGTAGCATGTCTTTGCACCTTTTCCAGTTTGTTGATGTGCTTCTTAAGATATGGGCACCACACAACAGCTGCATATTCTAGCTTTGGCCTAACAAAAGTCATGAACAACTTCTTTAGTATATCGCCATCCATGTATTTAAATGCAATTCTGAAGTTAGAAAGCATTGCATAGGCTCCTTGCACAATATTCTTAATGTGGTCCTCAGGTGATAGTTTTCTATCTAGAACCACTCCTAGATCTCTTTCTTTATCAGAATTCTTTAAAGATTTCTCACATAATATATAGGTTGTGTGGGGTCTATGTTCTCCTATTCCACATTCCATAACATGACATTTATTAACATTAAATTCCATTTGCCAAGTGGTGCTCCATATACTTATTTTGTCCAGGTCTTCTTGAAGGGCATGACAATCATCTAAATTTCTTATCCTTCCTATTATCTTAGCATCATCAGCAAACATGTTCATATAATTCTGTATACCAACTGGTAGATCATTTATGTACACAATAAACATCACTGGTGCAAGAACTGAACCCTGTGGTACTCCACTTGTGACATTTCTCCATTCCGATACATTGCCTCTGATTACTGCCCTCATTTTTCTATCAGTCAGAAAATTTTTCATCCATGATAGAAGCTTACCTGTCACCCCTCCAATATTTTCCAGTTTCCAGAACAACCTCTTATGTGGAACTCTGTCGAAAGCCTTTTTTAGGTCCAGATAGATGCAGTCAACCCAGCCATCTCTTTCCTGTAATATCTCTGTGGCCCGATCATAGAAACTGAGTAAATTCGATACACAGGATCTTCCTGATCGAAAACCATACTGTCTGTCTGATATTATATCATTTCTCTCCAGGTGTTCTACCCATTTAGTTTTGATTAGCTTTTCCAATACTTTCACTATTACACTTGTCAATGATACAGGTCTATAATTGAGGGGGTCTTCCCTGCTGCCACTTTTGTAGATTGGAACTATGTTAGCCTGTTTCCACACGTCTGCTACGATTCCTGTACACAGGGATGCCTGAAAGATCAGGTGAAGTGGAATGCTGAGCTCAGATGCACATTCTCTCAGAACCCATGGTGAAACGCCATCTGGGCCAGCTGCTTTGTTCCTCCCGAGCTCCTTTAGCATATTTTCCACTTCATCTCTAGACACCTCTATCCGCTCTATGTTGTTCTCTGGAATTCTTATTGTGTCTGGTTCTCTGAAGATTTCATTTTGTACAAACACACTTTGGAACTTTTCATTTAATGTTTCACACATTTCCTTTTCATTTTCCGTGAATCTGTTTCCCATTTCCAACCTCTGGATATTATCCTTTACCTGCAATTTGTTGTTTATGAATTTGTAGAATAGGCCCGGTTCTGTTTTACATTTATCTGCTATCCCTTTTTCAAAATTTCTTTCTGCCTCTCTCCTTACTGCTGTATAATTGTTTCTCGCATCTTTGTATCGCTGGTATGTTTGGGGGTTTGGCCTCTTCCTATACTGATTCCATTTTTGTGTCTTTTGGTCTCTTGCCCTCTCACAATTTCTGTCGAACCAATCCTGTTTTCTGGTCCTGCATCTCTGTTTTGGTATAAATTTTTTTGTGCCTTTATCATATATTTCACAAAACTTGCCATACATCTCATTCACTTCCTTGCCTAGCATCAAGTCTGTCCAATTATACTCACTAAAAAAATTTCTAAGGTCACCATAATGTCCTCTCCTGAAGTCTGGTTTTTCAACTGCTTCAACCTCCTTATTTTCTTCCAGCTTATAACGCATTGCATACTTTATTCCCAAAAAGACATGGTCACTTTTACCCAAGGGAGGAAGGTACTGAATGTCAAATATCTCTTCCTCCTTCCTGGTAAATATCAAATCTAGCATGGAGGGAACGTCCCCTTCCCTCATCCTCGTAGCTTGTTTAACATGTTGATACAAGAATGTTTCCAGGATGAGGTCTACAAATTTACAGGTCCAAAAATCTTCTGTTTTAGCTTCATATGCTTCCCAGTCTATGGATTTCAAGTTGAAGTCACCGACTATCAACAGTCGTGATCTATCGTTATCCGCTCTCGCTATAATCTCTCTCATTATTGTTATAAGACCTTCACGTTTACTATCTAGCTCCTCCTTTGACCATGTGCTGCTTGGCGGTGGACTATATGCATTTATCATCATTAGTTTATCATCCTCATAGCAGATCTCTAGTGCTATTATGTCAACTTCTTGTGGATTGGCAGTCATTATTTCCTTCACCTTTAGGTGTTCTTTTACCAGCACAGCAACGCCACCGCCTTTCCTAATTTTTCTGTCCCGTCTCCAAATTGAGTAGCCCCTTGGGAATATGACCTCATTTAAAATTACATCTTCAAGTTTTGTCTCCGTGAGTGCAACAATGTCTGGTGTCTGCAGCTGTATTACATCACTTAACTCCAGTATCTTCGATCTCACTCCATCTATGTTGGTGTATGCAATCTTCAGGAACTTGTTCCCCCTCTCCTTATTCTTCACTCCCCCTCTCTCTATTGATTTTGTTGGTTTGCCTTTATGTACCACTTTACTGGTTTGCCTACCCCTATCACTTTGTAGAAAAAAGAATTTATTTCTTCTTCATTCCTGCTCTCATTTAAATGTTTTGCCTCGGCGAGGTTCAGTTTCAGCTTCTCTCTATCTTCTTTTGAAAGATCTCGTCTTAACGACCACCCTTTCCCATCCTCATCCCTTTGCAATTTTCTAGCATTCCTTAGTACTTCTTCCATCTGTTTGGCACCGTTTAGGGTGATCCTCAAAGGTCGATCTTTCCCTTTTACGTACCTGCCTATTCTCCTGTAGTCGCACACATTCTCTCTGTTTGTAAGACCTTCCACGAGGCCAACAATTTTATCTACTACTTTAGCTTCTTCTACAGCTCTTTCTGACCTAGATGTTATCGCCTTTTCTTTGCAGCCAAAAATGATCAGGGACTTACTCCGATCAACTGTGTTTTGCACCAACTTCGGGTTAGATGCCAATTCTTTCCTCACTTCTAGCCTAATGTTTGTTTTATCTTGGTTGCTGCAGTGTTTGACTTCCTTTACTGCTTCTTCTATTTTTTCCTTCTCCTTGGCCACTTGTGCATAAGTGAGTTGCATATCTTTCTTGCACTGTTCTATTCCCTGTGTAACTTCCTCCATCTGTGCTGACAAAGGCTGTTTCTCCTGTTGAATTTCCTTGCCTAACCTATTGTAGTCATTTATGTTTAAATTTACTTTAACTTCTTCCAAAGCTATTTTTAAGAGTTTATTTTCTTCTTCCATGGCTTTGCAATTTGTTTCCAATTGATTCTTATCCTTGCGCAAGTCTTTCACTAAACCCTCAAGACATAAAACTTTGCTATTCAAATGGTCATTACTTTCTTTCAATTTACTAATTATTTCTACATGAGAGTTCACTATAGTATCTAAATTTACCAACTTGTTATGTAGACTACTAATATCAATGCTTTCTTCATTGAATCCCTCAAAATCAAGCTCTGTTTTGTTTTTCCCCTTGCCAGTGGCCATCTTGAATGTTCTTCTCTGCACTGTAAACACTAGGGCAACTTTTTCTCATCCGATTCTTCACTTCCCTTAGCACTTTCCTGTTATCTCACCTATTTTTCAAGAGCACTATACCTTTATGTTCTGTGGGACACCACTCACTACCATCAACCTGTACTACAATGTGTGTGTGTGTGTGTGTGTGTGTGTGTGTGTGTGTGTGTGTGTGTGTGTGTGTGTGTGTGTGTGTGTGTGTGTGTGTGTGTGTGTGTGTGTGTGTGTGTGTGTATATATATATATATATATATATATATATATATATATATATATATATATATATATATATATATATAAACAACAACAACATTGTAACTATTATTACTTTGCTTTTGCATATTTTCCATTCTATGCAAATTCTACGTTTTGTCAGCAATGTGACATCTTGAGGAATACACTCTGTTGAAATGACACCTTACCCTTACCTTTTGGTTATTTTATGATGGTTTCAGGGCTTAGCATCCCTGTGGCCCGGTCCTTGCTCAGGCCTCTGCTTTGCTGGACTGGTCAACCAGGCTGTTGGACACAGCTGCTCGCAGCCTGACATGAATTACAGCCTGGTTGATGCACACAGGTATACTGAGATTACAAGGAGGAATTTAGACATTTATAAGTGTGGGTACACCTCACTCTATGATTCACCTAGCCTCCTCAACCCTTAAACTGCGCAACACATCAATAGCTGTGGTAACTGTCACGGAATTTCGCACCATAGCTATTGATGTGTTGGAGTACCATGCAAGATTTAAACGTTCTACGGGTTGGGGGGTGGGGGGAAACCACCGCCAAGGGCTGATAGTAAACAAATGCCATTTTGGAAAAAATCCAGCATAGGCTGCCATTGTGTAGGGGCCTCAGTTACCCACCAAACACAATGGTGAGTGCATCACGTCCGAACGCCTGACCACGTTCAATGCACCACACCCTAAAAAGGCTGAAAGGCTAAAGGAGTTGAACCTCACGTCCCTGGAAAACAGAAGAGTAAGGGGAGACATGATAACCACCTACAAAATTCTCAGGGGAATTGACAGGGTGGACAAAGACACACTCTTTAGCACGAGTGGAACATGAACACGGGGACACAGGTGGAAACTTAGTACCTTGATGAGCCACAGAGACATTAGAAAGAATTTTTGTCAGTGTCAGAGTAGTTAATAGATGGAACGCACTAGGAAGTGATATGGTGGAGGCTGACTCCATACACAGTTTCAAATATAGGTATGATAGAGCCCAGTAGGCTCAAGGAATCTGTACACCAGTTGATTGACGGTTGAGAGGCGGGACCAAAGAGACAAAGCTCAACCCCCGCAAGCACAACTAGGTGAGTACCCTGTAGTCATTGACTAAGGATGAAATTAATACTGAATTCTTTTCTGATGGTGCAACAACATGGTGACAAGTCAGAGTGATATTTATGACTCTGACATAGATAAAGGCTATACAAAGAAGTCCGATGGAACTCTAATAGAGAGTGAGAATGAGATACAGCCTGCTACCAGGGAGAGGCCTACACGTTCACCACTGCCTCCACTGCCTTCGTGCCCACTCTACACCAATTTGCTCCCGACCACACAGTTCTTGTGGTTATTTGCAATATGAGGATATTTTTGGTGACAAGTCAGAGGAAGGTGACTCTTTTTCGGGTTTTAGTGAAGTTGAATCAGAAATTAGTATTACAGAGCCTGTTGCTAGTGGCAGTGGCATTACCAAGCAATGTTGTCACGTTAGCGACGTGTCCAGTCAAGCGCTGCCGCATGGCACCACATGGAGACAATGAAGAACAAAGACCCTGATGTTCAAGTGATTTTACCTCATCTTCAGTTCACACCCATACTGTGTGTAGACGGGCTTCAGCTCCTGGACCATGGTGTTCAACAATTCCTCACCGTGGTGCAGCTGTTGTGTCTCGCAAGACAGCAGGTGTGCTTGTGTACTCACCCAGTTGTACTCACCTAGTTGTGTTTGTGGGGGTTGAGCTCTGGCTCTTTGGTCCCGCCTCTCAACCGTCAATCAACAGGTGTACAGATTCCTGAGCCTATTGGGCTCTATCATATCTACACTTGAAACTGTGTATGGAGTCAGCCTCCACCACATCACTTCCTAATGCATTCCATTTGTCAACCACTCTGACACTAAAAAAGTTCTTTCTAATATCTCTGTGGCTCATTTGGGCACTCAGTTTCCACCTGTGTCCCCTTGTGTGTGTGCCCCTTGTGTTAAATAGCCTGTCTTTATCTACCCTATCAATTTCCTTCAGAATCTTGAATTTGGTGATCATGTCCTCCCTAACTCTTCTGTCTTCCAGTGAAGTGAGGTTTAATTTCCGTAGTCTCTCCTCATAGATCATACCTCTCAGCTCGAGTACTAGTCTGGTGGCAAACCTTTGAACTTTTTCCAGTTTAGTCTTATCCTTGACTAGATGGGAGCCGGACGGCCGAGCGGACAACACGCTGGACTTGTGATCCTGTGGTCCCGGGTTCGATCCCGGGTGCCGGCGAGAAACAATGGCAGAGTTTCTTTCACCCTATGCCCCTGTTACCTAGCAGTAAAATAGGTACCTGGGTGTTAGTCAGCTGTCACGGGCTGCTTCCTAGGGGTGGAGGCCTGGTCGAGGACCAGGCCGCGGGGACACTAAAGCCCCGAAATCATCTCCAGATAGATATGGACTCCATGCTGGGGCTGCATACTCCAGGATTGGCCTAACATATGTGGTATACAAAATTCTGAATGATTCTTTACACAAGTTTCTGAATGCCGTTCTTATGTTGGCCAGCCTGGCATATGCCGCTGATGTTATCCTCTTGATATGGGCTGCAGGAGACGGGTCTGGCGTGATATCAACCCCCAAGTCTTTTTCTTTTTCTGACTCTTGAAGAACTTCCTCTCCCATATGATACCTTGTATCTGGCCTCCTGCTCCCTACACCTATTCTCATTACATTACATTTGGTTGGGTTAAACTCTAACAACCATTTGTTCGACCATTCCTTCAGCTTGTCTAGGTCTTCTTCAAGCCTCAAACAGTCCTCTTCTGTCGTAATCCTTCTCATAATTTTGGCATCGTCCGCAAACATTGAGAGAAATGAATCTATACCCTCCGGGAGATCATTTACATATATCAGAAACAAGATAAGTCACCAAGTACAGAGCCCTGTGGGACTCCACTGGTGACTTCACGCCAATCGGAGGTCTCACCCCTCACCGTAACTCTCTGCTTCCTATTGTTTAGGTACTCCCTTATCCACTGGAGCACCTTACCAGCTACACCTGCCTGTCTCTCCAGGTTGTGTACCAGCCTCTTATGCGGTACTGTGTCAAAGGCTTTCTGACAATCCAAGAAAATGCAGTCCACCTAGCCCTCTCTTTCTTGCTTAATCTTTGTCACCTGGTCGTAGAATTCTATTAAGCCAGTCAGGCAAGATTTACCCTCCCTGAACCCATGTTGGCGATTTGTCACGAAGTCCCTTCTCTCCAGATGTGATACCAGGTTGTATCCTGGGTGATACCAGGTGTTTTCTCACGATTTTCTCCATCACCTTGCATGGTATACAAGTCAAGGACACTGGCCTGTAGTTCAGTGCCTCTTGCCTGTCGCCCTTTTTGCATATTGGGACCACATTCGCCATCTTCCATATTTCTGGTAGATCTCCCGTCTCCGGTGACCTACTATACACTATGGAGAGTGGCGAGCAAAGTGCCTCTGCACACTCTTTCAGTACCTATGGCAAGATCCCGTCTGGATCAACAGCCTTTCTAACATCCAGATCCAGCAGGTGTCTCTTGACCTCCTCTCTCGTAATTTTGAAATTGTGTGGAGTGATGGTGAAGATTTTGTTCCACTAATTCCTGCCTTTGATAATAAAGATATTGGGATTACAGACCCTTTTCCTGACAATGGTGAGGACATCTTGAAATGGACTTTTTTACTGCATATTTTTTGAGCCACTCACAGAACATATTTATCAGGAAACGAGCATTTACACGGCTTATCTCAATGAACATGAGTTAACAAATTTTTCATGATTACAGTGTTGGAAAAACATTAATGTAGGTGAAATGTGAATATTTTTTGCACTATGTATGTTGATGAGACATTGTGTAAAACACGTCATCTCAGATTATTGGAGCAAAGACCACACTATTCCAACACCTTTGTTCGGGAAATGAGACCTGTCTCGAGACAGGTCTCAGTTACTTCTCGGGTGTCTTCATTTTGCAAGTAATGAAGACCAGACAGAGGATGACAGACTTTGGAAAGTGAGGCACATTCTGAATGAACCGATTGAAAAGTTCAGAGATGTCTATGTACCAGCTCAATAGCTGGTGATTGGCAAATCCCTTGTGCTTTTCAAAGGACATGTTGCCTTCAAGCAGTATATTCCCTCCAAATGCCACAGATTTGGAGTGAAATTGTTTGTTCTCTGTGACTGTGAAACAGGAATTGTGTTACATATGATTCTGTATTCTGTAATCAATGTAGACATTCCCAGTAATGACCAACATGGTTTCTCAGGTAGTGTGGGTGAAGACACTGATGGCACCATGGCTGAACAAAGGCCACATTTTATATACAGATAACTATTATACAAGTCCCTTGCTAACTAGGTTCTTGCTTGAAAATAGAACTGGAGTGTGTGGTACAGTAAAGGCAAGACGAAGGGAAATGCTTGTGTTTGACAATACTGAAGTAGGTGACTGCCTGCTAAGAAAAACTGATCAAATACTCTCAGTGCGGTGGAAAGACAGGAGAGAAGTGAACATGTTGACTACTGTTCACACTGGTACAATGGTGAACAGTGGCAAGGTGAACAGAATATCGAAACAACCAATATATAAACCAGATTGTGTAATGGACTATAAGTCCAACATGCATTTGGTTGATAAATGTGAGATGATGGTTGGTGTTGTCGAGTACATACGGGAAAACACTAAAGTGGACCAAAAAGATGATTTTCACCTTGTTGACGTAATTCAATATGTATCTGGTGAAAAAAGGTCATAAACACACATTCCGTGTGTTTAGTTTTTCTGTTATGACAGTTACTAAAAAACGTTTAGCAGAGACATTCCTGGCATACAAAGATCCATTCAGAACCTAGTATTGCATCATGCTGCTACACCCAGGCTCACTTAAAGGGGGGGCTTTCAAGTACACAAACTAAAATATTTGCCACTATCTGTAAAGTGTGCAATAGCCCAGCGTGAGTGCATGGTTTGTAAAACCACAGAAACAAGACCACAGAAACGTAAACTGGTACAAACATGGTGTGAAGTGTGTTCTGTCCCTTTGTGTCATGTCAACTGCTTCAACGACTACCACTGTCTCCAGAACTTGTAAGTGTCCAATAATGGTGCAAAAACCTGTACATATTGAGTGAGTGCATGTATATATTGATGAAAAATATATTTGAACATTTGTGTGCGCATAATTGTGACACTAATAAGTTAGTGTGTATTGAATGTATGCAAGATGCATTATAATACAACATCAAGTGACATTATATTGAACAATTTGAGTGAAAAAAAATTGTGCTAATATACGCCTAGTATTGTAAATAATACAGAACACCACTTGGTTTCCGAACCCCTTTGGGACGAGACCCGTCGGTTAACATGTAAGTTCGTAAATGACAAATAAAGGGCAAAAATAAACTAGAAATGTAAAAAAAAAAATTACGAAAAATTTATGAAAAAACTCTAGGGAAGAAATCGACAGGTTCATAACGTAAATGCGACAGTATTTTGTTTGTACTCACCAATAAGTGAAGTCCTGATCCGCTTTATAAAAATCCTTAATTGCTCCTAGCTGATTATTAAGACGTCTAGCAAACATCCTCTGGATGTTTCCTGCCAGCCTGCAAGAACATCCTGCCAGCCTGCAGGAACATCCTGCCAGCCTGCAGGAACATCCTGCCAGCCTGCAGGAACATCCTGCCAGCCTGCAGGAACATCCTGCCAGCCTGCCTGCCAGCCTGCCTGCCAGCCAGCCAGCCAGCCAGCCTGCATGCCAGCCAGCCTCACTCTCTGCCAGCCAGCCTCACTCTCTGCCTGCCTCCTTTCCCTGCCATCCTTCTACAGTAACGGGTGGTGTGTGTTAGGCTTAAAATTCGGGAGTGATCCTCTCTGCCTGCCATCCAGCCTGCCTCCCTCTCTGCCTGCCATCCAGCCTGCCTCCCTCTCTGCCTGCCATCTAGCCTGCCTCCCTCTCTGCCTGCCATCCAGCCTGCCTCCCTCTCTACCTGCCATATCCAGTATGCCTCCCTCTCTACCTGCCATATCCAGTCTGCCTCCCTCTCTGCCTGCCATCCAGCCTGCCTGCCTGCCTGCCTGCCTGCCTGCCTGCCTGCCTGCCTGCCAGCCAGCCAGCCAGCCAGCCAGCCAGCCAGCCAGCCAGCCAGCCAGCCAGCCAGCCAGCCTCCCTTTCCCTCCCTCCGTAATTCTCACTACTTCCCTCCCTTCCTGCCTACCTCCTAGTATCTCTCCCTACCTCCCCCTCCCTCCTAGCATATCTCCCTCCCTTTCTGACTAATTCTCCCCCTCTCTCACTGATTCTCCCCCTCTCACATACTGCCTCCCACCTAAGCTCTCCCATCCATCCACCCACTAGTCAGCCATCACTGAGGCAATGTGTGCATTTTGAGCCGACATGGTGCACAGATATTTCTTGATTGTGCAGATAAGTAAAACAAAAGCACAGAATGAACATTCCAGCCTTATGGCAATTCAAAATAATAGGAATAATAGGCCGTGAATCTGTGAAGTCACAGTGGGCAAACTGGATATCTCCCACCAACCACCTCAGGCCGAGGTGACTCTTAGCGGACCCCTTCCTACCCGAACTTTGTTCGGGTAGCATGACTCCCCAACCCCAATCAGGAAACTGGAAGTTTCGGATAACTAAAGTTCGGAAACCAAGTGGTGCTCTGTACCATAAAAAAAATTTGTGGCAACTCTGGCTGCTTGAAGGTGACACGCAAAGCCTCCAGAAGGCATACTGCTCGAGCGCGTATGTGCTCAGACGTCATCGCCCAACTTCTCGGCTCATTTACAACATTGGTAGAAAAAAAAAAATTCCGGTGATCAGAGAACGCAAATGAACACTTTTATACGAGGAAATAATTTTGGGGGAATTTTTTTTCTTGCGCCAGGGCATATTGCAGGCTAAAATCGCAAGAGCAGCCCAGGGATTAATTGTAGGGAGTGATGAAGGATAGGGCGAGGTGATTGTTCCTTGGCTCCAGCTTCAAGCTGTCCTCCAGGTCTTCCATCTTCCCACTGGATCAATGGAGGACCATCGAACAGCTGTATGTTTGAAGTTGAATTCACCTGGATATTGATTAACAGTGTCAGCTCTCAAATGAGCACAGCCTCAAGCGTGTGAGGCCTCCTTATGAAGCATACGAAGGGCTGAAGCGATGAACCACTACCTGCAAGTAGGGTTTACTCTCTGGGCACAGGACAGGAGCTTCAGTGGTGCAGGCCTTCAACATATCCTGTAAGATAGTTTGAGGCACCTTGAGTGGAGGGAGGTGCTCTTGTTGATAAACATAATCCAATATTATGTTTATGGTCCTTTCCACTGGAATGTTAGTGAATAGACTTTCAACGTCAAGGGTAGCTATGATCCCACGGGGTTCTCTCGTTTTCAGAACAGCAATAAATTCGTCGCTTCATACGCTTCGTAAAGAGGCTTCGTACGTTTGAGACTATGTTCATTCGGGAGCTGACACCAGTAATCAACATCCAGAAGAATTTGACTTCGAGCATACAGCTGTTCAATGGTCCCACCTTGATCCAGAGGGAAGGTGGAAGACCTGGAGGACAGCTAGAAGCCAGAGTCAAGCAACAATCACCTCACCCTATCTTTCAGCACTCCCTATGATTAAGGTTAGATGAATCTTAAGAGTGAGGTATACCCACACTTGTAAATGTTTAGATTTCTTCTTGTAAGCTCAGTATATTTGTGTCAGCTCAACATAGTGTATTCCTGAAGATGTCACATTGCTGATGAAACGTTGAACAATAAGAATGGAAAGATTAAGTGACCTAGTGTTTTTTCACCCTCCAGATGAGATAAGATATTTGCATAGAATGGAAAATATCCAAAAGAACATTAATAATAGTAATTACCTAAGTGTAATTACCTAAGTGTAGTTACAGGATGAGAGCTACGCTCGTGGTGTCCCGTCTTCCCAGCAATATGATGAAATGCTGTTTAGTCACAATGCTTTTGTGTTTAATGATGTATATTAGAGAAATCTGCTCCCAAAATACTGTATACTAATAAATATAATGTAATGTAATATAATATAATATATATATTTGTTTAAAGCCAAAAAAAAGGGAAGGAAGTACCACCTCTGGCTGGAAGAAGAGGACCCTTAGCCTCGGAGGAAACCACACATAACGCATTAGAGAGAATGTTTAGGTCCCCTCCAATACAGTTTCTGTAGGCTTTTCTCCTACCATCCCCTTCCTTATGATTTTTTTTTAATGCTTTATTGTATATACTTAAAGGTTACAAGATGTACATTGGTTGATGCAAAGAGTTCTCAAAGATTGTGGATCTCTTGAAGCTCATCCGCTTCCGGACAGGAACCGAGGATGCAGCAGGCGTTTCCCCTCTGGATCACCACATTGAGGCACTGAAACAAAAAACTGGCAGCTCTTGGGTCTCTGGTGACGTCAATGAGCTTGGAGCCTAATTCCTTGAGAAATCCCAAGGCACTCTTGCCCCAGGGGCCATGCATCTCAGACACTATGGGAACAAAGGTGTATTGACCTTCTAATCGCCTGTATTTGACTGATTTTGCTATTTCCCTGTGGTTGGCTGCCCCACCTGCTTGATCAGCTCCGAAGTGTACATAGGTGTCAGCCAGGGTGGATACACATGTGTAGTCCCACACCAACTGTTTGCCCCCTTTCCAGGAGTGTATGGTGATGCCATCCGGGCAAAGTGCGGGGAAATCGGGGTTTTGGTCCCCTAAGATGCGTGGTTCTCTCACCGTTGGGCACTGAGCTGAGACGAGACTTCTCTTGATGATGTCATTGACCTCGTTGTGTCTTGCATGCCAGCCCTTTGTGCTTCCACAATGCAACCCATGCAGTCCGTATTGGTCTGCTTCCACCCTGTTGCAAATACACTTGAATTCAGTGTGAATTGGGGCACCAAGGCGGAGGGCCACTGCTACACGAAGGGATTCTGGATCTAGACGCATACCCATTGCTGACATGGGTACTGCCAGGAGGAAGTCTCCTGCATGGGGGGCATGCACTGCTCTGAGGCGGGCTTTCTCCTTGTCTGGTGTTGCAGCACTGAGCATGGCATCAGCTCTTTTTTCTACTAGTGGGTGGTCCCAACTGGACTGTTTGTGTTTTTTTGATGGTTCTATGATGGGTGCTGGGGCTGCAAGAGCTTCCCACTGATTTGAACATTCAGTGAGAGCAGGATCGTGTATACCTGCTGAATTACTCAGGAGTTCAGGTAGGATATCTCTTACGAGATCGTGCGATGCATGGGAGGAGGAAAGGAAGGCTGGTAGAATAATCTAGGAGGCTGTACCAACACCAAGGCCGCCGAGTCTTACAGGAAGGGTTGCATGCGCTCACTGAGAGTCGTCCAATGGCAGGTTCAGGACTTTCACCAGCATGGACCTCAGAAGGGTATCATACACATTTAATTTAGGGCTGTTGTAGGATGGGGAACACCTCAGAAAGTAAGTCAATTTAGGGAGAGATAGGCATCTTGTGAGGAGGAAGAGAGCATCATGGGCATAGATCTTGTTTCCTGTGCAGCATTCTCCTTAGATCAGTGATTTTTGCATCCAGGACCGCCTTGATTGCTTGCGGGCCACTGGGGGCATGGGTGCAGTTACGTGGCTCGACAACGAGAATATCTGGGAGGACATTTTTCATTTGGCCAGTGATATCTGGGTTGCGGGAGACTATTTCGCATTTGGATGCATTGAGAATGAGGCCCAAAGCTGCTCCTTGCTCCTGGATTTTCCTTATATCCTCCAAAATGGTAACCGGGGTTCCGGCGAGAGTACCATCATCCAGGTACCAGATGTTTAGTTCGCTTGTCAGACTATCAGTGACCTCTTTGATAGCTAAGCAGAAAAGGAGGGAGGCAAAGGGATCACCTTGTTGGACACCTTCACAGGAGTCTATTTCATGCTCCCCAAAAAGAAGCTTAGAGTCCCCACTGTAGCACGATCGGATGAATGGGTAAAGGGGACGGAAATGGTTGTGTACAGCCATGAGGACAGCGTCTCTTCTGACTTGATTGGAGGCCTTTTTGAAGTCAAGTTTTACTAGTGCTTTCTGAGCCGGGAGAACATATATATATAAATATATATATATATATATATATATATATATATATATATATATATATATATATATATATATATATATATATATATATATATATATATATATACAGTATATATATATATATATATATATATATATACAGTATATATATATATATACAGTGGTACCTCGCATAACGAATTTAATCCGTTCCATGTTCGACATCAAATGTTCCCCAAAATATAATTTTTCTTTGTAAAATGATAAATTACCGTCCCTGAACATGTCTATGTAAAAATAATTACCAAATTCCACTTACTTTGGCTGTGAGGGCGTGGACAAGGTGCGCTGTGACGTCATCAGGGGCTGGTCGCCCGTGTGTGAAGCTCCCAGACACGGTCGCGCAGGCCATTCAAGCACCGCGTGTTGCCACAAATATATTTTCAAATATTTTTTCTATGCATTTCCAATGCGGTTTTATTTGTTTCTTTTATCGTATATGATGCATATTTGTGACCTTTACAATATGTATACAGTAGAATGTTCATAATTTTCCATGAAACTGTGATACATGTGTCAGTAATGTGTCCACAATAAATGTTTATTGTCACAATATTACGTGGTAAAAATTCACTAATATTACAATATATACAGTTTCACATACTATTTACACAGTAACACACTGTATTACACACTCAGTACTTTGGAGGTGCATAATAGTCAACGAAGTAGTCCATGGTACACAGCGCGACTTTGCTCTCCTTGCACCAGCTACAGATAGATTTTTGTTTCCTGTTTCATCGTTCTGTGTGCTTGCAAATAACGCACTCGCGTGCACCCTTGGCTTTAGTACTTGTAGGTGGTATGTAGCCAAGCTTGTAAAGCATAAAGTAGTATTGAAACGATTATAGGAAAAGCTCAATTTGTAAGGTAGTCTTGAAAAGATCGCTTTGTAAGGTCCCACACAGGAAGAGATTCAGCTAGCCTCAAAGAGTGTCCATCAGTCAGGAAGAGATTCAGCTAGCCTCAAAGAGTGTCCATCAGTCAGGAAAAGATTCAGGCATTCTTGAAAATATCAATGAACACCACCACCATGGAAGTCGCTAACACTGTTCATCTATGCTACTTGTATCAGATGCATCATCACTGAACGCAGAAAACGATTCATCTATGTATCATGTATATACATTAGAGATGGCAAGGGTGGGGCTCAGAGCTACACCTGGATATGCTTGCTGTATCATCCTCATAGGTGCTGTATCACTGGCATCCGACTGTTGTGTTAAGCTCTTATTGCGCCTAGCTTCACCAATGTTATGACCCTTATGTTCTTCAAACAATAGGGTCTGAATTGCACTGACTGAGCACAGTCTTTCAACACCATGTGGGACAGGTGTTTGAGAGCCAGAGGCACGTGTGCCACAAATGGTTGCTCACCCACTACTAACCCAGCCAGCAGCCCTTGTCTTTCATATTCGTTATAGCAAAAGGTTCGTTCAGTGTTTGTTGGGTAGGCTGCTCCATTATGACAATCTTTCTTTGTTTCAAATGTGTTCCATTTGTTTTGTATTTGTCACTTACGTCTCAATAATGGAGCAGCCTACCCGACATACACTGAACGAACCTTTATGACATTTGTCCATTTTTCAAATTGTTTCAACAGTTCTTTTATTTTTCGTTTTTTTTTTTTTTTTTTTTTAAAGAAACATGGAGCAGCCGACCTGTAGACCACCGAACCAACCTTTTTGACATTTGTACTGGTTTTCAAAATTCTTCATTTTTTTATTATTTACGTTTTTTGTATGTAAGAAACATGGAGCAGCCTACCTGCCGACCACCGAACGAACCTTTTGCTATAAGACAAATGAAAAATAAATATTGAACACATTTGAAGAAAGGAAAATGTCATAATGGTTTATTCAGTGTATGTATGGTAGGCTTCTCCATTATTGAGATGCAACTGACAAATAAAAAACAAATGGAACACATTTGAAACAAAGAAAGATTGTTATAATGGAACAGCCTACCTGCCGAACACCGAACGAACTTTTTTGACATTTGTTGTATATCAGACATTTCATTTCTTTTTTCCTACAAAAACGTCAATGCTTTGCAACATCTCAGCAGTCACCCTTTTATATCCCAGCATCATTAGCATCTTTAAACAAGAACAACATAATTTATGTGCATCGTCGGAGGCGTCTAAGAATGTGCAAGAAGCAGCGCGACCCCACCATGTGGTGTTGACGTTACTCAAACCAGCGTTCGTCATACGGGACGATTGGACGCCGATCGGGCCGTTCGTTACCCAAAATATTCGTCTTTTGGGGCAATCGTTATGCGAGGTACCACTGTATTTATTTATTTTTAATATAATTTTATAATACTTTTAATATAATAAATTTTATTACAATTTACACAATTTTACTCACAAAATACTTTCTCTATATTTTCTATTTGTAATAGAACATACTTCACAAATTCCAGAGGAAGATGTATTTTTTCGTGTACTTCTGAGTTGGTGCTAGTTTCTCTTATGATGTTGTACATGAAGATTGTTATGCAATGTTAATAATATTAATACAATAATAATGTGTTTATGTATAAAGCACATCAAGTTTGCTTAGGTATACAGTAAGCATAAAGTGGTATGTTTGCATTAAAATGCACACGTTATATACATTGTCCATGAACAACAGAAATACTCATATTGGTACACATTTACAGTTGTGCGCAAGTAACTTCACACATGCCTACTGTGCGTACATAGAGAATTTTCATATAAACACCTAAATATAGGATAATGTTAAATACATACAATATTACACTTGCTGAATTGAACCATGCACTGCTTGAACAACCAATGTTAGCAAACTCCCCCGTTCTGTCCCCAACCATCCTCCCAGAATCAATTACTGCACCTTAGAAAATCAAGACAATTTTAGATTCGGGCAAATAATTCTCACAGATACAATAACTATCATTAAATGTAATAAAATTATAATGAACAAAATGATAAAAGTAACAACATTCTTTCATCACAGTTTAAATGCCTATAAAATTTTAGAAAGCAATTTGGAGAACCATTATCCAACATGTACATTCAACAAAAACATATGCCATAAGTTTTCTAAACAGATTTGCAATTGCTTAAACATTTTCTCGTGAAGATTTTCTCATCTGGAGTCAGAGTAGAAAGCTTCAAGCCCTCTGACAGTGTGCAACAGCAGGCATGAATGCATGCAAGCAAGCAGAGATCAATAAAACAGTGCAAAATTTGATTACTACTTTAACATACTAATCCAATACACTTACAAAAGTTCATATTACACACCCCCACCATTCTGAAATAATGCAATATAAAGTTCGTGCACTGTATTTTGAATTTTATTTATAATATATATATATATATATATATATATATATATATATATATATATATATATATATATATATATATATATATATATATATATATATATATATATATATATATACATATATATATATATATATATACATATATATATATATATATATACATATATATATATATATATATATATATATATATATATATATATATATATATATATATATATATATATATATATATATATTTATATTTTCACTCTCATATCCAAGAATAAGAGATCCTTCCTGTACTCACCAACTATGTGTTGACAGTTGTGGGCACAAGGTAAGTCGGGCAGCGTAGGCAAGGGGGGTATAATACAATGTCTATTGATGAAAATGTATAATCTAACAATTTTGCATTCTTAATTATTTTCCTCAGATAAAAATTTGAGATATATATTATTTCATATTAAATCCAATCTTCAGACCTAATTTTCTTTAATCTTTAGAGAGCGGTTATCATCATGTGTTGATTCAAAGAGCAATGCAGTTCTCATCATAAGATGATTTAAACAATTATTGTCTGGGGTTTACCTGAATGATGCCAATAAGGATATAACAGCTCTATGTGAATGTGATGGAGTTTACCTTGACCCATTAAAAAATCCAGCTATCGTTTCATGGTTGCATTAATATGTGAATGCAGTTATCATGATAAATGTTACTAGGTGCATGTGGTCATCGTCATTGTATAAAATTCTGTCTTAATTATATGATATGTATATGAGCATATGAATGAATATGAATATGTGAGAACCATATGAACAAAAATGTTCATATGGTTCTCACAACTCCAGATGGTTGTAATGAAGAAATTCGGGTAAACCAATCATCAATTGAACTATTATCATGTATAATGTGTACTAGAAGCCTGCCCTTATCTGTGGGTGATGCATTGGTGGCTTATGATTTTCTTTCAATCTATACTATCAGCCATATGGTGCCAATTAGGCCCTATGTCATCCCCCAGAGCCCAACACCCATCAGTATTGTGCTTATATGGTTTTCACTATATGGTTGTAATTAAGCAAACCAGGTAAACCAATCCTCAATTGATACATTATTGTGCATTAAGTAATTTTCAAGTTATTCTACACAGATATTCTTGCAAATAAAGAGAAACAAGTGATAAACAATCAACGAAACATCCGAGGGAGAACACAGGAGTTGTGTCTCACATAACTCAGTGTCAGAGAAGTCGGTACCGTGTGTTTCTAGATGCCAGACCACATAGCCACAGAACGAACTTTCAGAGTGCCACCACCCAGTAAAAACCTTCATTGAATGTAATGAAACGCCATTTTCTGAGCGAGACCCGGAGGCTCCAGAGTTATCCAGACTGATATGGATATATTAGACTTTGGCATCAATCAATGTGAATGGAGTTCTAGCCCTACCGGGGACCACGAGCCGGAACCTGGCCCTCCCAGAGAGGCTCGAGGAGCAATGACCAATAGAAATACAAATGTGGTTATGGAGCATTCTATGTCTGCAATTGACCGGGTCAGACACCCAGAAAGGTAAGCATCTCAAAACAAACCCCCTATTCTGGTTGAAACTACTACTGAAAGTCAAACGCGTGGACAGAACTGCCACAAATGAAAATAAGCAAACAATCATGACGTCACCACATAGTTGCACCGTTTGTCTTTCCCAGACCCTCATACCGGCAATCCATCCTGCAGTTCTGAGGCTGGATATCAAAACACGCGAAAAACCGCCGACCGGAGGGGAGGGAGGGTTGCCGGAGAGCCTCAGTGTTTTGCCCAGAAAATGGCATTTCATTGTATTCAATGCTGGTTTTCTGGGGAAAGCCCCTTTGGCTCCCCAGAGCTACTTTACCAATGAGAAGGAAAAAGAGGGATGCACCCAGGAGGCATATGCCATGTGCAACTCAAATCAAAAGCAACCAACAGTCCCGAAACCCAGCAAACGACCTGGGAAACCTAAAAAAAAGGCACAGGGAAGAAGGGAAACTGGGGCAAAAGCAAAGTGCGATCCCTAGACAAAGAAGCCGAGGCACGCAAACAATGGTAGAGAGCTGCAACTGGACACAACACATGATGCACCCCTGGCCTAACCAACCAAGCATCTACTACCCAAGGACCCCACCAGAAAGCAGATGTCACAATCTTAGCAGAAAAGAAGGAGACGGATGCAAACAAACAAACCAATCATAAAAACTAAAAAGAGCAGAAAACTCCTGTGCCCGAGAGCATGAAGCTCCCCGACCCGACCACCAGAGGCCAACGCCAACAGGAAAAGAGCCGGAGAGAAACAATCCCGAACCGAAGGGGTCACCACAAACTAAGGGGAAGAGAGCACCCTGTCCACTGACCAGGATGGCTCAGGCGGCACATGAGCAGACCGGAGGTGAAACAACGTCAGAGACAGCTTGCAACAAGGAGCAGAAGGAACAGCAAGCCGAAAGCAAGCTGCAGCGGCTCCGCCAGCACCACACGATACGAGGCGACAGTATGCGGCATAAGATGATGGTCCTGAAAAAAACACAAGAGAAAGACAAGACAACCATAACAAAAGCAAAGTACAGTACACCTACGAAGAGACAAAAAGAAATGGAAGGACTGCCAGGAACCATTATACTGCCGCCGAGACAAAGCACACAGGTGGGATGCCATTAATGAAACCACCTGATCAACATACTACTTGAGGAGAAGATCAAACCAGCCATGTAACAGACCAGACCAATCTGCTGAGAAAGGCGGAGCTGCGGGGAAAACCCCTGGGTTCGGACACCAAGCAAGCAGTGCCTGAAATCAAAGCTGGGCCGGCCACCAAGGGGCCAAGAGGACTACTCTCCCCAGGAAAGTCTCCAAGCTAACCAAGACCAGAGCAACAGCGGAACCGGAGGGAAAAGTTACAGGTAACTCCCACCTCGACCAGTCCAGCTGAACCCCGAGAACTCAGCAGATGAGTCACCCGAAATGACCAGCCCCAGAGAGCCAAGAACTGCATCGAACCCCCCTGGTTCAGGCAATGAATCACTGGGGAGCAGTCAGAATGGAACCTGATCGTCGATCAGCAAGCGACCTGAACCCTCCGAAGCAACATCCACAATGCCGCGAACTCCCACACCGTGCTGTGGGCCCAATGGAAGGATGGACCCATCGCCCCTGGCCGGCCTGGTGAGCACTGGTCACAAAGCCCCAGCCAAGAGACGAAGCGTTTGTGAACACATCGAGTGAGGGCTCGGGTAGGCGCCAAGGCCCTGAACCCCAAAAAACCCGAAGAGTAAACCAGAGACACAGTAGCCGATGCAAGGCACCCGAAAGCCGATCCCAACGATCGTGAGAGAGAGGCGGAAGGGACAGCCCCGAGGGAACCAGAACAGCCGATGAAGCCAAATCCGACCTGGAAGGTAGTCGATCATGGCAAAATTCAGGCTCCCGCATAACCCTCGAGCAACCGCCGAGTGACCCGGGAGCCCCCCCAAGAACACAAAGGAAGGCCAACAGTCGAAGCAGAGACTCCGGAGGGAGAGACAAGGAAGCGGTCCGAGAGTCCCAAACAAGACCCAACCAATTACAAAATTTATGTAAAGAATTTATACCAAGTCTTTTGCACTCTCCTGAGTGCTTTGTCAAGGTCTGAGTGTATGGTTAGGATGAGACTTACATCTCAATGTCTAATGAGGCTGCTACCCTGGGTTCAGCCCTCTTATCCTACTTCAAATCCTGACCATGGCAAATCTATTTCCAACTGCCAGTGTACCTGCAGTTATGTGTTCTATGGAATTATGGTCAGGTGTCTTTTCTGTAATCCTGCTATTCTGGGAACTGGAGTTGTTGTTTACAAAGGTGTTCATCTGCATACTATCCCCTGTAACCTTCTCTATACTCCAAGGAACACGGCTAATGGGACTGCTTTCATTCATCCATTTATTGAGATCTAATTTTAATTCACTCAATCATTTTCCTAGTAAAGCTATCCTCTGAAGTAAAGCTTTTGTTACAAGCAAAAGTATTCAGAGTATTTATTAGAACCTTTTCTACTACCCTTCTAGTTCTAATATTATTACTTTTCTAGATTATTTCACATTTCTTAAAATTAATTTTGTGATTCTTTCCCCAATTATGATTTGCTACAGCATTGTTACCAGCCATGATTCTACATGCTTTCTTATGTTCAATTCTAATCTCAAGTTTTCACCCTGTTTTCCCCACAGACTTCATTACAATCTCTACAAGGTAATATATTAATGCCTCCTGGATTTCTATCATCTACTCTATTCTTATAAACCCTTTCCCTAATTGTATTTGGTTGCCCAGGGTCAATTCAACGCCAGATGGAAATTAAGCTGAAGGCAAAGCAAGGCCCCCAGAGGAAGGGTACATTCTGACCGAGAAACCCACACGAGGCCCAGTTAAGCTAGAAATTGGGAAGGAACCAATTGTGACTTCCTTCAGTTTACCAGGAGCCCAAACCCAGCAAGCTGGGAAAGAACCAGATTCCTGGCTAGCCGTCACATAGAGTAACTGGGGACCACACCAGCCAGTGAGACAGGCCAATACATGAACCCTCTAACAGATGTAGCAGGCCATAATGATCCATGCTAGCCCAGTAAATAAGTGGGGGACCGGTTTCAAACCGGAGAGAAGAACCCTGAAGCAATAAGCCTGACACCCTAAAACAGAAACTAACCAGTCTCTGAACTCTGGATGTATTGGGATATGCCTATATGTATCCTGGGAGATCCAGGGGCACCATTCATACTCCAGTCTGTAATAGCAGGCAAACCTTGGCCAAAGGACGGTCATGCAGAAGGTCTACCTTTGTAGCTTTCGGGAATCAATGGTCTTAAAGCCCAGTCTCCAACCAGCCCTCCCGGCTGGTCGTCTGGTCAACCAGGCTGTTGGACACAGCTGCTCGCAGCCTAACATATGAATCACATCCTAGTTGATCAGGTATTCTTTGGAGGTGTTTATCGAGTACTCTCTTGAACACTGTGAGAGGTTAGCTAGTTATGCTCCTTACTTGTAGAGGGACATTGTTGAAAAGACATGGGGCCCCTTGAGGTTAGGTTATCTTGAGATGATTTCGGTGCTTAGCGTCCCCATGGCCCGGTCCTTGATCAGGCTTCCTTTTTTGTTACATACCCCCAGAAAGCAGCCCGTAGCAGCTGTCTAACTCCCAGATACCTATTTACTGCTAGGTAACAGAGGCAAAAGGGTGAAAGAAACTTTTTGCCCATTTGTCTCTGCTTCCACCGGGGATCAAACCTGGAACCTCAGGACTATGAATCCGAGGCACTGTCCATTCAGCTGTCAGGCGCCCTGGTTGATAGAATTCTTCCTCAGCATACCTATTGTACCTCTGCTTTTCAATGGGGGTATTTTGCACATCCTGCCATGCCTACTGGTCTCATGTGATGTTATTTCTGTATTCATATTTGGAACCAGTCCCTCTAATATCTTCCATGTGTAGATTATTATGTCTCTTGCCTGCACTCCTCCTGAGAATACAGATTTAAAACTTTTAAGCGGTCCCAAAAATTAGGATGACTTATGGAGAGGATTCTAGCAGTAAAGGATTTTTGCATGCTCTTTAGCTCAGCAACTTCTCCGGCTCTGAATGGGGCCGTTAAGAGTTCAACAATATTCCACCCTAGACAGCACAAGTGTCTTGAAAAGTATCATCATAGGAATGACATCCCTTATTTGGAAGGTCCTTGTTATCCCGCCTGTCATTTTTCATGCAGTTGTGACAACTACTTTATTGTGTTCTGTAGGGGTAAGGTCTTCTGACATGATCACTCTTAGATCCTTTACATTGCTTTTTCATTCTATATGCTTTTTCATTCCAATGAGTGGTGATTTGAAACCATTTCATATATGGCTTTTGTTTTTACATTTTTGTTTTTTTCCATAGTACAGGAGCTGGAACTTATTTTCATTACCCCTTAAACTGTGCAACACATCATATGATGTGTTGAGTAACTTACCCAAAACTGAGCATCACATCATATGATGTGTTGGTGATTTGAAGTTTAAACGCAAGATTTAAGTTGGAGTTTAAAAGCAAGATTTAAATGGCCCGCAGATACACAGGGTTCACCTCACCTTCATCAGGGCTCTTGTAATAATAATAATAATAATAATAATAATAATTATAATAATAATAATAATAATAATAACAATAATAATAATAATAATAATAATAATAATAATAATAATAATTTATTTAGGAAAAGTACATACATAGTTGCAGAGTTACAGTACAAACATTCTGTTTGATTTAAAGATAGAGGTAGTACATACAATACCTAAAGTCACTAATACGCATAGCGTTTCAAGCAAAATAAAATAAACAGTAAACTCAAGAAAAATATAAACTGTAAACAGACGCCATTTTTTTTTTAAATCGTGGGCAACATTCCCGGGTGTTAGGACCTCAGTACTGAGTGAGCCACCAAGGCTGGTGCATGCAGCATGAGCTCACAGCACTGCTGTTCAGCTTGTGACCACAGCATCGCCTAAAAATGTCAAAATATATACGTACAAGCTATTATTTAGTGATAGTATTACAGAAAGCCCCTGACTGTGATAAAAAACCAGCGTTGAATGTAATGAAACGCCATTTTCTGGGTGAGCCCCGGAGGCTCCCTGGAGCTTATCGGGCTAATGTATGTTACATTAGACCGGGACATTAGCTAAGGAGTTCAGACCTACCAGGGACCAGCGCCAGAACCTGGCCCCTTCAGAGAGGTTTCAGGGAGCAATGGCCCTGGAAAACCCCTTTGTGGTTGGGGTTTTCCTTATCTGCCATCGACCGGGGTTAGGCACCCAGAAAGGTAGGCATAACAAAACAAACCCCACATGGTAAAAAAAAAAAAAAAAAAAAAACTAAACTAAACCAAAAACCGAACAGAGAGGTAGAAACTCCCTACAATCACAAGGAAACAAGCAAACATCACACTTTACTGCCGCGCCGATCGTCCGCGCAGCCCTCCCCGCCCCGAGAGGGGGAGGGGGGCGCCCCGGACCTACCGCGCCAGCTGCCAAGTTTCAGTTCGGAAGCTAAGCTTCAACCAACGCGAAAAAACCACCGACCGGTGGGAGGGAGGGTTGCCAGGGAGCCTTCGGGGCTCACCCAGAAAATGGCGTTTCATTACATTCAACGCTGGTTTTCTGTGGGGAGCCCCTACGGCTCCCTGGAGCTTCATACCCAAAGAGAAGGAAAAGAAAGGGCTAACCCGGGAGGCGGCCCCCACAAACTCTGCAACGCAAAGCCGAGACAACAGGTCGCAACCTGCGACCCAAGGCAACAAGAACGCACAAGAGCAGACGCACAAAAAACCTGTGCGACTTTCAAAACCCTGCGCCCGAAATGAGTCCTAGACGTCCCAACACAGCAGCAAAAGCTGCAAACGTCTGAACAGCATGGGCGCAAACACAGACCGCAGGCTGGAAGAATGAAAAATCTGCGGACGACCTAAGAGACCCGAGCCCTGAAAACAGGGAACGAGGGGAACCGGATCAACCACAGTGCATCCCCAGACATGGTATGCCGGCAATGGCAAAAAACACAACTGTACAACACAGGACGCACCCCCGGCCAAATCAATCAAGCATCAATACCCCAAGAACCCCTCCGGAAAGCAGCCGACTCGACCGTTGCCAGGACGGAGAAAGGCTGCACACGTACAAATCTACCACCAGTACCAAAGAGCAGAAACCTGAACCGAAGAGGCTACCACAAACTGAGGAGAAGATAAGAAGGCACCCTGATCAAGGACCAGGACAGCTCAGGTGACGCAGGAGCAGGCCGGAGGCGAAACAAAACACGAGAAAGCGTACAGAACGTCATACTGTCCCCAAGACGAAGCTCGCAGGTGGGACACCTTCAACAAAGCCACCAGAACACCACAGAGATGGTGAAACCTGCGTCAAAATACCAGACACGAAGAGCTGAGGAGAAGGCCGAACCAGTCACATACAGGACAAATTCGACCTGCCGAAAGAGGCAGAGTCGCGGGAAAACGCCCCGGGTTCGGACACCTATCAAGCAGCGTCTGAAAATAAGGCTGGGCCGGCCACCAAGGAACCATAAGGACTGCTCTCGTGGAAGTGGGCTGCAACCGAGCCAGAACCCCAAGCAACAGCTGGACCAGGAGAAGAGGAACAGGTACCCCCACCTCGACCAGTCCAGCCGAAAAGCATCCACCGTGAATGCCTCGCAGGTGGGAAAGGGCGCCACATAAAATGGGCGACGCCTAGACCATGCTGACTCGAAGACGTCCATGGCCAGGAGTCCATATGTCCGACAGAGCCAACAAAATGAGTCGGCAACGACTGGCCAATCCATGAAGAGAGGAATAAACCGAGACAGCTGTCCGCCAGGACGCAGGACACACCCCAGACATGAACCTCACGGTTAACCAAACCCCTGTGGTTCTGGCAAGAACCGCCAGAGAACAGTCCAAACAGAGCTGAATGGCAGAGCACCGAGTGACCAAAACCCTCTGAAGCGCAAACCAGACAGCCGCGAACTCCCGAACCGTGCTGTGAGCCCGACGGACGGACAGACTCCACCAATCTCGGCCGACCTGGTGAGCACTGGTCACAAAGCCCCAGCCGAGAGATGACCCGTCCGTGAAAACATCGAGCAAAGGCTCGGGGAGGTGCCAAGGCACGGAACCCCGAAAACCCCAAAGAGGAAGCTGGTGACGCAGCACCAACACAAGATCCCCGGAGGAACGAACCCAACGAATGCAAGAGGCGGAAGGGGAGTCTCCGAAGGAACCAAACAGACACCGAAGCCAAACCCGACTCAGCGGGCAGGCCAGCACGCCGAAGTTCAGACTCCCACACAACCGCTCAAGCAATTGCTGAGCAACCCGGGACCCCCTCGTGTACAGCCGAAGGCAGGACCACAGCCACAGTAACACTTCTGGAGGGAAAGACAATGAGTGGCCCAATAGCCCTAAACAAGGCCCAGGTCCAAACCCGGGAAGGAAACAGATGAAAAAACCTCCAGATCACCAGGAAACCAAACCCGGCGATCTGGAAGGAACCATACCCCTGGCGAGCAGACAAGCGGACTGACTGGGAGCCCACACCAGCCAGTCGTCGAGGTAGGCCAGACACCGAATCTCAGATGCAGACAGGGCACTAAGATCCGGTAAAGATGCAAAAATTATACCAAGTGCCCATTACCAAATATAGAAGGCAAGAAAAGCAGCAAACCTGAAGCCCCACCACCAACTGTCCGTCCCAGAAAGCTGGAGAGGAACGTGCCAAGAAGTGACCTGGAGGACTAGGACCATCATCCAGGCACCCAGCCCCAACAGAAGCCGGACAGGAGACAACAGTCCTCCGTGGAGGGCATAGGAGCCAAGGCGCAGACTCAAGAAGTCCAGAAGAACTGCAGATGGGAAAAGCTCATGACTGCAAAGAGCAGACGGGAACGCCAGAAGGATGGGGCGGAACGACCACGTCCAACACACCCACTAAGATGACATGACGAAGCGCAGGGAAAAAAGCCCACCCCGCCAACGCTGAACCCCCCCCCCAAAGGGGGAGAAGCCGTCGACCGACGCCACCAGAGGCCGGAAGACAACCCAAAGCGCCCACCAACAGCGGGACCATGCGAGAGGCAACAGAGCAACCTGCTCCCCCAGCGCCCCGGCAACAGAGAAGGGAACAGAACCCCTTCCGAAAGAAAAAGTACACACACATATACACATACACACAAGATATGTGACACACATGTGCGTATACACATGTGCACATGTACACAGGAAACTGCAGAGTGATGAGGTTGGCAAATTTTGGTCAATAAGACAAGACCTCTCCAAGGAAGACAGAGAAAAGCTGAAAATGAACCTAATTGAGGCAAAACGTCTAAATGGGGATAGAAATGAAGAAGACAGAAATTCTTTTTTTTACAAAGTGACAGGGACTGGAAAGCTTGTGAAATGGTACATAAAAACAAAGCAACAAGATCAGTAGTGGAAGGGGGAGTAAAGAGCAAAGGAAAAGGGAACATGTTCCTGAAAATTGTATATACCAACATAGATGGAGTGAGGTCAAAAACTTTGGAGTTGCAAGATATAATCCAGCTTAGGGTCCCAGATATTGTTGCATTATCAGAGACGAAACTTGAAGGAAATATAATAAATGAAGTCATATTCCCAAGAGGCTTCTCAGTTTGGAGACTGACAGGAAAACTAGGAAGGGAGGAGGAGTGGCTATACTGGTGAAAAAACACCTGAAGGTAAAAGAGTTAATATTTGAAAACCCTCGAGATATTGACATAATGGCATTGCAGGTCTGGAATCAGGATGATAAGCTGATAATTGTAAATACCTACAGCCCACCAGCAAGCAACACTTGGACAAAGGAAGAACTGGATGACAAACGAGAGGGCCTCATAATGGTCATGAGAGATATTATTGTACAAGCAGATAAAGATAAATCACGACTGTTGATACTGGGGGACTTCAACTTTAGAGCAATAGATTGGGAGGCCTATGAAGCAAGAACGGAGGACTTTTGGACATGCAGATTTGTGAACCTCATTCTGGAGACATTCTTGTATCAACACATAAAGCAAGCCACAAGAATGAGGGAAGGAGATGTACCGTCAGTACTGGATCTAGTATTCACCAGGAAAGAAGAAGAGATTTTTGACATCCAGTACCTTCCTCCCTTGGGAAAGAGTGATCCCGTCCTGTTAGACATTAAATATGCTTTAAGATATCATCTAGAAGAAAATGGGGAAATTGAAACAGTTGATAAACTCGATTTAAGGAGAGGCAACTATGGGGAAATTCAAAATTTTTTTAATGAGTGTAATTGGACAGAATTGTTGCTAGGTAGGGAAGTAAATGAAATGTATGCCAAATTTTTAAAACTATACGAGGAAGGCACACAAACATTCATACCAAAACAGAGATGCAGGGCCAGAAAACAGGATTGGTTCGACAGAAATTGTGAGAGGGCAAGAGACCAAAAGACACTAAAATGGAATCAGTATAGGAAGAGGCCAAACCCCCAAACATACCAGCGATACAAAGATGCGAGAAACAACTATACAGCAGTAAGGAGAGAGGCAGAAAGAAATTTTGAAAAAGGGATAGCAGATAAATGTAAAACAGAACCGGGCCTATTCTACAAATTCATAAACAACAAATTGCAGGTAAAGGATAATATCCAGAGGTTGAAAATGGGAAACAGATTCACGGAAAATGAAAAGGAAATGTGTGAAACATTAAATGAAAAGTTCCATAGTGTGTTTGTACAAAATGAAATCTTCAGAGAACCAGACACAATAAGAATTCCAGAGAACAACATAGAGCGGATAGAGGTGTCTAGAGATGAAGTGGAAAATATGCTAAAGGAGCTCGGGAAGAACAAAGCAGCTGGCCCAGATGGCGTTTCACCATGGGTTCTGAGAGAATGTGCATCTGAGCTCAGCATTCCACTTCACCTGATCTTTCAGGCATCCCTGTGTACAGGAATCGTAGCAGACGTGTGGAAACAGGCTAACATAGTTCCAATCTACAAAAGTGGCAGCAGGGAAGACCCCCTCAATTATAGACCTGTATCATTGACAAGTGTAATAGTGAAAGTATTGGAAAAACTAATCAAAACTGAATGGGTAGAACACCTGGAGAGAAATGATATAATATCAGACAGACAGTATGGTTTTCGATCTGGAAGATCCTGTGTATCGAATTTACTCAGTTTCTATGATCGAGCCACAGAGATATTACAGGAAAGAGATGGTTGGGTTGACTGCATCTATCTGGACCTAAAAAAGGCTTTCGACAGAGTTCCACATAAGAGGTTGTTCTGGAAACTGGAAAATATTGGAGGCGTGACAGGTAAGCTTCTATCATGGATGAAAAATTTTCTGACTGATAGAAAAATGAGGGCAGTAATCAGAGGCAATGTATCGGAATGGAGAAATGTCACAAGTGGAGTACCACAGGGTTCAGTTCTTGCACCAGTGATGTTTATTGTCTACATAAATGATCTACCAGTTGGTATACAGAATTATATGAACATGTTTGCTGATGATGCTAAGATAATAGGAAGGATAAGAAATTTAGATGATTGTCATGCCCTTCAAGAAGACCTGGACAAAATAAGTATATGGAGCACCACCTGGCAAATGGAATTTAATGTTAATAAATGTCATGTTATGGAATGTGGAATAGGAGAACATAGACCCCACACAACCTATATATTATGTGAGAAATCTTTAAAGAATTCTGATAAAGAAAGAGATCTAGGGGTGGTTCTAGATAGAAAACTATCACCTGAGGACCACACAAAGAATATTGTGCAAGGAGCCTATGCAATGCTTTCTAACTTCAGAATTGCATTTAAATACATGGATGGCGATATACTAAAGAAATTGTTCATGACTTTTGTTAGGCCAAAGCTAGAATATGCAGTTGTTGTGTGGTGCCCATATCTTAAGAAGCACATCAACAAACTGGAAAAGGTGCAAAGACATGCTACGAAGTGGCTCCCAGAACTGAAGGGCAAGAGCTACGAGGAGAGGTTGGAAGCATTAAACATGCCAAAACTAGAAGACAGAAGAAAAAGAGGTGATATGATCACTACATACAAAATAGTAACAGGAATTGATAAAATCGACAGGGAAGATTTCCTGAGACCTGGCACTTCAAGAACAAGAGGTCATAGATTTAAACTAGCTAAACACAGATGCCGAAGAAATATAAGAAAATTCACCTTCGCAAATAGAGTGGTAGACGGTTGGAACAAGTTAAGTGAGAAGGTGGCGGAGGCCAAGACCGTCAGTAGTTTCAAAGTGTTATATGACAAAGAGTGCTGGGAAGACGGGACACCACGAGCGTAGCTCTCATCCTGTAACTACACTTAGGTAATTACACTTAGGTAATTACACACACACACACACACACACAGTGGACACATGTACATGTGTACACACACACATAATTCAGGAGGAGAGACTACAGGAATTAAACCTCACTTCGCTGAAAGACAGAAGAGCGAGGGGGGACATGATCACCACATTCAAGATTCCCAAGGGAATCGGCAGGGTTGATAAAGACAGGCTATGTAACACAAGGGGCACACGCACTAGGGGACAGGTGGAAACTGAGTGCTCAAAAGAGCCACAGAGATATCAGAAAGAACTTTTTTAGTATCAGAGTGGTTGACAAATGTAATGCACTAGGAAGTAATGTGGTGGAGGCTGACACCATACACAGTTTCAAGTGTAGACAGGACAGAGCCCAATAGGCTCAGGAACCTGTACACCTGTTGACGGTTGAGAGGCGGGACCAAAGAGCCAGAGCTCAACCCCCGCAAGCACAACTAGGCGAGTACATACATTGTAAAAGAAAAGTACCAGTCGCCGACCAGTGAGCAGAGAGCACCACGCCGGCCAGGCAAAGAAGGCACAAAACTGCATCAAAAGGCCCACCTCGACAGCAAAACCTCAAAGTCCCAGCATGACCACAACATGTGCCAAGACCCAAAAAGATCAGTCTGCAAGCCAGGAAGACCCCGGAACCCCAGAAGGCAGAACCGGGTCACACGAGGAAACAAAGCCCCCTGAACCCACAAAAGGGGGCCTAAGAGGAAGAAACCTGCGGAACGAAACCAAAGAACCCAAAGGAACCCAGAATCGAACCAGGGGGAGCCCAAACCACCACACTTTGCCGGCGGAGAACACCACAGAAAAGCAAAGCACAGGCCCCAGACAGAACCCCCTGGGAAAAGGGTCATAACAGACCGAAAACCGAGGGACGAGGTGTGGGAGCAAGCATACCAGCCAGGGACACTGAGCCCAAACCCAAAGGCCCAGACCCAAAACAGACAAAAATGGAAAACCCAGTGTAAAATCAACACCTAAACGTTCCCAGAGGAACAGGTAACGGGCAGAAAACACCAGAAAAGCAAAGAAACGACAACAGGAGAATAAAAACCCCTGAAAAAAGTTTAAAACTCACCCGAGACGCTCGCTCGCACACCCAGTCGTATGTAAACAAACCGCAACGCCGCCCTGGTGGCCA
Source organism: Procambarus clarkii (assembly GCF_040958095.1). Lineage (NCBI taxonomy): Eukaryota > Metazoa > Arthropoda > Malacostraca > Decapoda > Cambaridae > Procambarus > Procambarus clarkii. Next base: position 38,699,435 of record NC_091189.1, read on the forward strand.
CTCCGGGAAACCGGCAGACAAAAATGGCCGCCAGCAGGGGCTGTGACTGACGCTAAATATACAAAAACACGCCAGCAAAAGGGGAAAGCAAGCAGACTGGATGGGCGAAAAACGCCGCCCAACAGCAGAAAACCCAGGCAGGGGCAAACCGCCCCAGAACTGCTAGCAGGCATCCCCCACAGCCCCGGGAACCAACAACAGAGGCCCCGGGGCAGAGCCGTCCTCCAAGCCCTCCGCAGTTAAATAAAAGCAAGAGTCCATGGGAAAGGCAGCAAGAAAGGGCCGCTGGTAAGACCCAGAAGCCTTGGCAGGAGGAAAAGGCTCGAAAACCTCCGTCCCCCAACCAGAATGGGGCAGCCCCCGAAAACCGCCCGAGTCTCTGCTCCAACTAAACCCCGCCCCGACCCGGACACCCACAGACAGACCGGAGCCGGAAACAGGGAGGGAAAGGGGCGAACAGCACCTAAACAAACGGGGCAGCCTCGGGGCATCCGAGTGGGAAACCAACCTAGCATGTTGCAGCAACCTAACCTAGCTTGCAACACGGATGCCGCCTGTACTCTGAACAGTAATAACATCAGGAGAGTACTGGAGAACAAGCAGAGAATCTCTCGCAAGACTCCGGGTCAAGGTGTCAGTGACCCAACAGGTAGCATGACGGAGGTAAAAATGGCGACTGTCACCCGGAGACAAGGGCACAGCAACCAACAATCCCGTACAAGACGGGTTGGAACCCGGAAGACACATTCAATGGTCCCCCGAGCCCAGACAAGGGTTTCCAGGGCCTGTAGGGGTAACAACTACGGGAAGCCCAGGCAAGGTGTTGCTAACCGGTTAAGAAACCCACACATAACAAGAGGGTAGAGGATAGCACTGAAAACCCCTGCAATGTGTACAATCACGAGGGCCTAGCAGAGGGCCACCAAACACTACCAGTGGAACTATAGCCACACTAGGCAGACCCCCACCAGGCATGAAAATAAAAACAAAAGAAAAACCCTGCAAAAGTACACCGTCTCCAGAGGCAACAGGAACCGGCCGCCACTTAGGTGGCAGGCTGTGCAACACCTTGATGCCTTAACCAGCACAATACCAATCCCTACCCAGGGCCAAACAAGGGCCCCAAGCCCCAGCTGGCCCCAAGGGCGAGGCAAATGCCGAGCAGCAAGAACCTCTACTGGAATGGTTCCCGAACGCCCCAGGGAAGATAACCCTGTTACGCAAGGGCAGTACTCACAGGGCGCTTAGGGAAGTCAGCCACTAAGCACATGCAGCCCCGGCACTGATGAGGTACTCCTGGCCACCGCACAACACAACACACGGCAGTGAACGCCACACAAGGCAAACACCGCCTAGGAAACTGAGGCCAGAGAAGCGTCTATCCCAGTTGACATTAGCGAACGAACTGAAGCTTGGCAGCCGGCGCGGTAGGTCCGGGGCTCCACCCTCCCCCTCTCAGGGCGGGGAGGGCTGCGCGGACGATCGGCACGGCAGTAAAGTGTGATGTTTGCTTGTTTCCTTGTGATTGTAGGGAGTTTCTACCTCTCTGTTCGGATTTTGGTTTAGTTTCTTTTTTTTTTTTCTTACCATGTGGGGTTTGTTTTGTTATGCCTACCTTTCTGGGTGCCTAACCTCGGTCGATGGCAGATAAGGAAAACCCCAACCACAAAGGGGTTTTCCAGGGCCATTGCTCCCTGAAACCTCTCTGAAGGGGCCAGGTTCTGGCGCTGGTCCCTGGTAAGTCTGAACTCCTTAGCTAATGTCCCGGTCTAACATAACATACATTATGCAGGCGATGAGTCACAATAACGTGGCTGAAGTATGTTGACCAGACCACACACTAGAAGTTGAAGGGATGACGTCTTGGTCCGTCCTGGACCATTCTCAAGTCGATTGTCACAATCGACTTGAGAATGGTCCAGGACGGACCGAGACGTCGTCGTCCCTTCAACTTCTAGTGTGTGGTCTGGTTAACATACATTAGCCCGATAAGCTCCAGGGAGCCGTAGGGGCTCTCCACAGAAAACCAGCGTTGAATGTAATGAAACGCCATTTTCTGGGTGAGCCCCGGAGGCTCCCTGGAGCTTATCGGGCTAATGTATGTTATGTTAGACCGGGACATTAGCTATGGAGTTCAGACCTACCAGGGACCAGCGCCAGAACCTGGCCCCTTCAGAGAGGTTTCAGGGAGCAATGATCCTGGAAAACCCCATATGGTTGGGGGTTTTCCTTATCTGCCATCGACCGGGGGTTAGACACCCAGAAAGGTAGGCGTAACAAAACAAACCCCACATGGTAACAAACTACAACAAAAAACGAACAGAGAGGTAGAAACTCCCTACAACCCCAAGGAAACAATCAAGCAATCAATTTACTGTTGTGCGCATGTAATTTTGAAAAAAAAAAAAAATCTTGCTGATCTGTTAATTTGTGTTCACTGATCATGGGAAAAATAATAAAAAAATCGTAAGTGGCATATATTGCCCGCTATAACGCGGGGAAGTCTGGCAAAAAACAGGAGCTGACTCAGCGTGCGTCCCAGGCGGTCTGTTGATCACCAGCTGTCAGGCCGGAGTTGCCACAAAGAGATAATTACCTAATTATTTCAATGTCTCTGATTGATTTTTCGTAGTTTTTTTGCTGTAATATTATTCAATAGTGTGTAGTGTGTAGTGATATATTTATATAATAAAATGAGTGATTCATCGCTGTACTCAAAAATATGGTGTGCATATTGTTGATTCAATTATGTTCATCAATCAGTGAACAAATACTTTGTCATTTATTACACTATTTACACAGGTTATATATAAGTATCTGCATGTTTTTGTTCACCATAACGAACCACTAAGTTACTATTATGAGTCAAAAAGTAACGAGGAGTGACCGCCATGTACCAGCCAGCCACTCGCGCCCTCCCTCAAGTCACCTGACTCACCCACATTCTCCTCCCACAATACTGTTTTTGCTTTAATTCACTATACAGTGGTACCTCGGAATGCGATTGTCCCTGTATGCGAGGTTTTCGGAAGGCGAGGTGTATTTACTCCAAAAATTTGTCTCAGAAGGCGAGGGTTACTTCGGGAGGCGAGTTTGGACGCGAGTTTGTTGATACGCGTACAGCCGACCTAGCGCGTTCGTCGCCCCTCCGCCCCTCAGTTTATTATTGTCTGGCGCTCAGTGACTACCCCCACATCAATTCTTCTCGCGGATTTTCAGTGTTTTGTTGGATTTTTGGTGATTTGTCTATACAATTTGTTATTATATATCTCACCATGGGTCCCAAGAAAGCCAGTGGTAAGGATAAAGGCCAGAAAGCTCCTGTGAGGATGACAATAGAGGAGAAACAAGAGATCATTCGGAAGCATGAGAACGGTACACGTGTTGTTGAACTTTGTAGGCAGTACAACAAAGCCACATCAACAATATGCACTATACTTAGGAAGAAAAATAAGATTATGGGTGCTAAAGTGGCAAAAGGAGTAAGAACATTAACGGCACAAAGACCACAAATACTTGAAGAAGTGGAAAAGTTGTTATTAATTTGGATACACGACAAGGAGTTGAGGGGTGATAGTGTTTCGGAGGCCATTATTTGTGAGAAAGCCAGGGTGTTGCACGAAGACCTTCTAAAGAATACCCCTGCAACGAGTGATGCAGATAAGAAAGAGTTTAAGGCAAGCAGGGGCTGGTTTGAAAAATTTAGAAAGAGAAGTGGTATCCATAGTGTTACAAGGCATGGGGTTATGTGATGTGATTATGGAAGGGGACTCCCCTTCCAAACAGTAACTCCTCTCCTCCTCCCCCCTCCTCACCATCTTCCATACGCCTACAGCACTCGACAGCAAGGTAAGTAATAACTGGAACACAGTTTTGTAGGTTTATTTAGATGAATTAGGTAAATTAGGTATAAAAATTTAGTTTGATGTGGGGTTTTTGGGGTAGTCAGGAACGGATTAATTCATTTCCCTTTATTTCTTATGGGGAAATTAACTTCGGAATGCGAGTTTTCGGAAGGCGAGGCGTCTCCAGGAACGGATTAAACTCTTATTCTGAGGTATGCCTGTATACAGACGCTATATATAAGTATCTACATTCGTGTTCACCATAACGAACCACTAAGTTGGTATGCTGAGTGGCAGTGGCAGCCAGTGGCAGCCCGCCACTGGCTGCCACTCCCACCCTCCCTCACCTGATCTGACTTGCCACCATTCTCCACCCACCATATTGTTTTTGCTTTTATATACAGACGTTATATATAAGTATTTACATGTTTTGTTCACCATAACTGTACATCTAAGCTTGTATGGTGAGTAAAGGCACAAAGACGTAGGACCTCACACAGTCAGCTGATGGCTGCCGCCCTCAAGGCCAGACGCACTAATATTTCTCCTCCAATAATACTGTTTGTGGTGTTATTACGCTATATACACACATTATATATAAATATCTACCTGTTTTATTCACTATACTTGTACAAGTAAACTGGTATGGTGCCCAAAGACCATCGTGGTAACCAGTAAACAACACCGTCGTCTGCACCTCTGTTGGGAGCCGCCCTCACCAAAATGGCGGCTCCCAACCTACTCCTCTTGCTGTTTATACCCTCTATACACACATTATATATAAGTATCTACATTTGTGTTCACCATAGCGAACCACTAAGCTGGTATGGTGAGTGCAGTCAATAAAAAGGTGGCCACACACAGTCAGAAGACATCGCCACCACCCTCCCTCCCACAGCATTACTCCTCCCTCCATGGCGCACAGCGCTAAATATCACCACAATCCTGCTATTATCAGAACCCTGGTCAGTTTTATCACAGTCAGGGGTCTTCTGTAATAATATCATCGCTACATAATACTGAGGCCCCTAGCACCCGGGAGTTTGGCCCACGATTTAAAAAAAAATTGCCTCTGTTTACAAGAGCCCTGATGAAGGTGTGGTGAACCCGGTGTATCTGCGGGCCGTTTAAATCTTGCGTAGTACACCAACACGTCATATGATGTGATGCGCACTTTTTCGGTAAGTTACTTAACACGTCATATGACGTGTTGTGCAGTTTAACCCTCAAACCGCACATATCATATATAAATGATATCAGTGACTAAACCGAAACCGCGCACATCATTTATATATGATTTCGTGTCTAGCGCTATAATTTAAACGCCCCACCTGGGATAGGGGCAGCTATAGTACAGCCATGACCGATAGTTGCCAGATGCCACCTAGAAAAAAAATCCAGGCCAACATTCTTGGGTGTTACAGCGTCTGTATTGAGCAAGCCACCAAGGCTGGCGCACGCAGCACGAGCTCACAGCACCGCTGTTCAGCTTGTGACCACAGCATCGCCTACAAATACCATAATATAAATGATACTGCTATTATTTAGCAGTGATAGTATTCCTGAAGCCCCCTGACTGTGATAAAACTGACCAGGATTCTGATAATAGCAGGATTGTGGTGATATTTAGCGCTGTGCTCCATGGAGGGAGGAGTAATGCTGTGGGAGGGAGGGTTGTGGCGTCGTTTTCTGACTGTATGTGGTCACCATTTATTGACTGCACTCACCATACCAGCTTAGTGGTTCGCCATGGTGAACACAAATGTAGATACTTATATATAACGTGTGTATAGTGTGAGATAACAGCGAGAGGAGTAGGTTGGGAGCCGCCATTTTGGTGAGGGAGGAGCGTCGTCTGCACGACTTGGCATGTTGTTTACTGATGGCCACTATGGTCTTTGGGCACCATACCAGCTTATTTGTTCAGGTATGGTGAATAAAATAGGTAGATACTTATATATAATGTGTGTATATAGCGTAATAACACCACAAACAATATTGTTGGAGGACAAATATTAGTGCGTCTGGCCTTGAGGGCAGCCGCCGATCAGCTGACTGTGTGAGTAGCTACGTCTTATGGCCTTTACTCACCATACAAGCTTAGATGTACAGTTATGGTGAACAAAACATGTAAATACGTATATATAACGCCTGTGTATAGTGAATAAATACAGAAAGAGTATTGTGGGAGGTAAATGAGGGTGAGGGAGGGAGTGGCTCGCTGGTGTTTGGCGGTCACTCCTCGTTGCTTTTTGACTCACTAGACCAACTTAGTAGTTCGTTATGGTGTACAAAACATGCAGATACTTATATATAACCTGTGTATATAGTGTAACAACAGCAAAACTATTTGTTTATTGTTTCATGAACATAATAATTGAATCACTAATATGCACACCATAATTTTGAGTACAGCGATGGTTCACACATTTTATAATATAAATATACCACAATTCACTGTATGGAATAATATTACTGCAAAAAAACTAAGAAAAAATCAGACATTGAAATAATTAGGTAATAATATATTTGTGGCAACTGCTGTCTGACAGCTCGGGCGGAGTAGACCTCGTCTGGCGAAGGCTCTGCCAACACCCCTTTTTTGCCACACTTCCCTACCCTATTGTGGCTAAAATATGCCACCTACGATTTTTTTGTTATTTTTTCCATAATCAGGGAACAAAAATGAACACTTCTATAAGACAAAAGAATTTTTTGGATTTTTTTTTTTGTTGCGCCTGTGGGTGTGAATTCCATTTGGGCCCCTAGCGGTTTGAGGGTTAAGGGTTAAGAAGACAAAATAATTGTTCATACTTTTTTTGTTATGTGCCTGTGGGTAACAAAGGCCAAATTGCCCTTAGCATCACAAGGGTTAATGACTGCACTGTGCTGCATTAAAATATGACATCCCCATGGTGCACAGAAAATAAATTAGTTCCAAAAAATTATGTTCTCTTCTTATAATATTATAATGCAGTCTCTGATCACAAGAAACTAAAATAAAATGTTGCATGTACTCACCAAGTTGTTTGTAATTACCTAAGTGTAATTACCTAAGTGTAGTTACAGGATGAGAGCTACGCTCGTGGTGTCCCGTCTTCCCAGCACTCTTTGTCATATAACGCTTTGAAACTACTGACGGTCTTGGCCTCCACCACCTTCTCACTTAACTTGTTCCAACCGTCTACCACTCTATTTGCGAAGGTGAATTTTCTTATATTTCTTCGGCATCTGTGTTTAGCTAGTTTAAATCTATGACCTCTTGTTCTTGAAATTCCAGGTCTCAGGAAGTCTTCCCTGTCGATTTTATCAATTCCTGTTACTATTTTGTATGTAGTGATCATATCACCTCTTTTTCTTCTGTCTTCTAGTTTTGGCATATTTAATGCTTCTAACCTCTCCTCGTAGCTCTTGCCCTTCAGTTCTGGGAGCCACTTAGTAGCATGTCTTTGCACCTTTTCCAGTTTTTTGATGTGCTTCTTAAGATATGGGCACCACACAACAGCTGCATATTCTAGCTTTGGCCTGACAAAAGTCATGAACAATTTCTTTAGTATATCGCCATCCATGTATTTAAATGCAATTCTGAAGTTAGAAAGCATAACATAGGCTCCTTGCACAATATTCTTTATGTGGTCCTCAGGTGATAGTTTTCTATCTAGAACCACTCCTAGATCTCTTTCTTTATCAGAATTCTTTAAAGATTTCTCACATAATATATAGGTTGTGTGGGGTCTATGTTCTCCTATTCCACATTCCATAACATGACATTTATTAACATTAAATTCCATTTGCCAAGTGGTGCTCCATATACTTATTTTGTCCAGGTCTTCTTGAAGGGCATGACAGTCATCTAAATTTCTTATCCTTCCTATTATCTTAGCATCATCAGCAAACATGTTCATATAATTCTGTATACCAACTGGTAGATCATTTATGTACACAATAAACATCACTGGTGCAAGAACTGAACCCTGTGGTACTCCACTTGTGACATTTCTCCATTCTGATACATTGCCTCTGATTACTGCCCTCATTTTTCTATCAGTCAGAAAATTTTTCATCCCTGATAGAAGCTTACCTGTCACCCCTCCAATATTTTCCAGTTTCCAGAACAACCTCTTATGTGGAACTCTGTCGAAAGCCTTTTTTAGGTCCAGATAGATGCAGTCAACCCAACCATCTCTTTCCTGTAATATCTCTGTGGCTCGATCATAGAAACTGAGTAAATTCGATACACAGGATCTTCCAGATCGAAAACCATACTGTCTGTCTGATATTATATCATTTCTCTCTAGGTGTTCTACCCATTTAGTTTTGATTAGTTTTTCCAATACTTTCACTATTACACTTGTCAATGATACAGGTCTATAATTGAGGGGGTCTTCCCTGCTGCCACTTTTGTAGATTGGAACTATGTTAGCCTGTTTCCACCCGTCTGCTACGATTCCTGTACACAGGGATGCCTGAAAGATCAGGTGAAGTGGAATGCTGAGCTCAGATGCACATTCTCTCAGAACCCATGGTGAAACGCCATCTGGGCCAGCTGCTTTGTTCTTACCGAGCTCCTTGAGCATTTTTTCCACTTCGTCTCTAGACACCTTTATGTGTTCTATGTTGTTCTCTGGAATTCTTATTGTATCTGGTTCCCTAAAGATTTCATTTTGTACAAACACACTTTGGAACTTTTCGTTTAGTGTTTCACACATTTCCTTTTCATCTTCCGTGAATCTAATTCCCATTTTCAACCTCTGAATATTATCCTTTACCTGCAATTTGTTGTTTATGAATTTATAGAATAGACCTGGTTCTGTTTTACATTTGTCCGCAATCCCTTTTTCAAAATTTCTTTCTGCCTCTCTCCTCACTGCCGTGTAGTTGTTTCTTGCATCTTTGTATCGCTGGTATGTTTGGGGGTTCGGCCTCTTCCTGTATTGATTCCATTTTTGTGTCTTTCGGTCTCTAGCCCTCTCGCAATTTCTATTGAACCAATCCTGTTTCCTAGTTCTGCATCTCTGTTTTGGTATAATTTTTTTTTGTGCCTTTATCATATATTTCACAAAACTTGCCATACATCTCATTCACTTCCTTGCCTAGCATCAAGTCTGTCCAATTATACTCACTAAAAAAATTTCTAAGGTCACCATAATGTCCTCTCCTGAAGTCTGGTTTTTCAACTGCTTCAACCTCCTTATTTTCTTCCAGCTTATAACGCATTGCATACTTTATTCCCAAAAAGACATGGTCACTTTTACCCAAGGGAGGAAGGTACTGAATGTCAAATATCTCTTCCTCCTTCCTGGTAAATATCAAATCTAGCATGGAGGGAACGTCCCCTTCCCTCATCCTCGTAGCTTGTTTAACATGTTGATACAAGAATGTTTCCAGGATGAGGTCTACAAATTTACAGGTCCAAAAATCTTCTGTTTTAGCTTCATATGCTTCCCAGTCTATGGATTTTAAGTTGAAGTCACCGACTATCAACAGTCGTGATCTATCGTTATCCGCTCTCGCTATAATCTCTCTCATTATTGTTATAAGACCTTCACGTTTACTATCTAGCTCCTCCTTTGACCATGTGCTGCTTGGCGGTGGACTATATGCATTTATCATCATTAGTTTATCATCCTCATAGCAGATCTCTAGTGCTATTATGTCAACTTCTTGTGGATTGGCAGTCATTATTTCCTTCACCTTTAGGTGTTCTTTTACCAGCACAGCAACGCCACCGCCTTTCCTAATTTTTCTGTCCCGTCTCCAAATTGAGTAGCCCCTTGGGAATATGACCTCATTTAAAATTACATCTTCAAGTTTTGTCTCCGTGAGTGCAACAATGTCTGGTGTCTGCAGCTGTATTACATCACTTAACTCCAGTATCTTCGATCTCACTCCATCTATGTTGGTGTATGCAATCTTCAGGAACTTGTTCCCCCTCTCCTTATTCTTCACTTCCCCCCTCTCTATTGATTTTGTTGGTTTGCCTTTATGTACCACTTTACTGGTTTGCCTACCCCTATCACTTTGTAGAAAAAAGAATTTATTTCTTCTTCATTCCTGCTCTCATTTAAATGTTTTGCCTCGGCGAGGTTCAGTTTCAGCTTCTCTCTATCTTCTTTTGAAAGATCTCGTCTTAACGACCACCCTTTCCCTAGTTGTGCTTGCGGGGTTGAGCTTTGGCTCTTTAGTCTCGCCTCTCAACAGTCAATCTACTGGTGTACAAATTAACAAGCTTCTCGAGCTCTATCATATCTACATTTGAAACTGTGTATGGAGTCAGCCTCCACCACATCACTTCTTAGTGCATTCCAGTTACTAACTACTCTGACACTGAAAAAGTTCCTTCAAATGTCTCTGTGGCTCATTTGAGTACTCAGCTTCCACCTGTGTCCCCTTGTGCGTGTACCACCCATGATAAATAATCCATTCCTGTATACCCTGTCAATTCCCCTGAGAATTTTGCATGTGGTGATCATGTCTCCCCGGGATCTTCTGTCTTCCAGCGACGTGCGATGCAGTTCCCTCAGCCTTTACTCGTAACTACTTGATACCTGCTTGATGGGGTTTTGGGAGTTCTTCTACTCCCCACGCCCAGCCTAAGGCCAGGCTTAACTTGTGAGAGTTTGGTCCACCAGGCTGTTGCTTGGAGTGGCCCGCAGGCCAACATACCCACCACAGCCCGGTTGGTCCAGCACTCTTTGAAGAAAACTATCCAGTTTTCTCTTGAAGATGTCCATGGTTGTTCCGACAATATTTCTTATGCTCGCTGGGAGGATGTTGAACAACCGTGGACCTCTGATGTTTATTCCGTGTTCTCTGATTGTGCCTATGGCACCTCTGCTCTTCACTGGTTCTATCCTGCATTTTCTTCCATATTGTTCATTCCAGTACGTTGTTATTTTACTGTGCAGATTTGGGACCTGGCCCTCCAGTATTTTCCATGTACAGTAGTACCTCGGAACACGAGTGTCCCTGTATGCGAGTTTTTCGGAATACGAGCAGGATTTCCTCGGAAAATGTGTCTCGGAAGGCGAGGGTTACCTCGGAACACGAGTTTGTTGATACGTGTACAGGCCGACTAGCGCGTGGTGGCACGGCGATCGCGCCTCAGTTTACCAGTGTCTCCCGCCCAGTGACTATCCCACCTGAATTCTTCACAAGGATTTACAGTTTTATGTCGGTTTTTTGGCCATATGAGCATAAAAGTTGTTATTATATATCTCGCCATGGGTCTCAAGAAAGCCATTGGTAAGGTTCAACTAAAGAAAATAGCTGTGAGTAGAGGCAGTAGAGGATGTTCCTTCTTGATTAAGAAAATGTGTGAAGTATGGGAAGAACTGCAAAGTTTTGTTGAAAAAACTCATCCAGATAGAGCTGTAGCAGGCCGTTGCATTGACCTTTTAAATGACAATGTCATGTCTTAATACAGACAAGTGTTAAAATGTAGGGAAAAACAAGTGTCTTTAGACAGATTCTTAGTAAAACAAGCAAGTCCTAGTGGTATGCAGGCAAAATGTGCCAGAGTGCATACCAGTGAAGTCCTCACTGCCTGATGTTATAATGGAAGGAGACGATCATTATACCTGATCAACCAGGCTGTGACTCATACGTCAGGCTGCGAGCAGCCGCGTCTAACAGCCTGGTTGATCAGTCCAGCAACCAGGAGGCCTGGTCGACGACCGGGCCGCGGGGACACTAAGCCCCGGAAGCACCTCAAGGTAACCTCAAGGTAACCTCAAGGTGATGCCCCTTCCAAACAGTAACACCTCTCCTCCTCCCTCCTCCTCACATCTTCCATACACCAACAGCAGTCCTCAGCAAGGGTAAGTAATGTCAACAGCAGTCCTCAGCAAGGGTAAGTACTTGAACATAGTTTTGTAGGTTTATTCAGATGAATTAGGTATAAAAATTTAGTTTGATATGGGGTTTTTGGGATAGTCAGGAACGGATTAATTCATTTCCCATTATTTCTTATGGGGAAATTAGCTTCGGAATATGAGTTTTTGGAATACGAGCCGTCTCCAGGAACGAATTAAACTCTTAAAACTGAGGTACCCCTGTATATATTAATTGATATCTCTCTCATCTCCTTTCTAGTGAGCACATTTGGAAAGCTTTGAGGTGATCCCAATAATTTAGGTGCTTTATCGTGTCTATGTATGCCGTATATGTTCTCTGTATTCCTCTATTTCAGCAATCTCTCCTGCTCTGAAGGGGGAAGCTTCCACTGAGCAGTACTCAAGCCAGGACAGCACAAGTGATTTGAAAAATACAACCATGGTGATGGGATCTCTGGATTTGAAAGTTTCGTAATCCTTTCTTTCATTTTTCATGCTGACGCAATGTTTGCTTGGTTATGCTCCCTAAAGGTAAAGTCGTCAAACATCCCCCAATGGGGGGGATCCCCCATCTGATCCCCTTGGGATCAGACATTCCCAGATCCTTAACATGCTGCTTCCCAACAACGGGCAGATTTGATTGTGTTTTGTACCCTGTATTATGTTTAAGGTTCTCATTTTTACCGTACCTAAGTACCTGGAATTTATCACTGTTAAACATCATGTTATTATTTGCTGCCCAGTCAAAAACGTTATTAATTTCTACTCATAGTTTTTCAATGTCTTCAACAGAAGTAATTTTCATGCTGAATTTTGTGTCATCTGCAAAGGATGATACGAAGCTGTGACTTGTATTCAAGTCTATATCTAATATGAGAATAAGGAGAAGCAGTGGTGCAAGGACTGTACCCCGAGATACAGAGCTTTTAACTGCACTTGGACTCGATGGTTGACTGTTACTCTTTGTGCTCTGTTCGACAGAAAGCTGAGTATCCAGCATCCTACTTTACCAGTTATTCCCACTGACCTCATTGTGTGTGCTATCACGCCATGGTCACATTTATCGAAAGCCTTTGTAAAGTCTGTGAATACCATATTTGTATTATGTTTTTCTTCTAATGCCTCAGTGATTTTGTTGTAATGGTCAAGCAGCTGTGAAAGGCATGATCTTCCTGCTCTAAATCCATGTTGGCCTGGGTTGTGTAGGTCACTGGTTTCCATGAAACTAGTGACCTGACTCCTGATCACTCTCTCAAATACTTTTATTATGTGGGATATTAGTGCAACTGCAACTCTATAATTCTTTGCCAATGCTTTGCTCCCTCCCTTGTATAGAGGGGCTATGTCTGCTGATTTATGCGCATCTGGTATCTCCCCTGTGTCCAAGCTCTTCCTCCACACTATACTGAGTGCCTGCATTACTGGCACCTTGCATTTCTCTAAAAAAAATTAAATTCCATGAGTCTGGCCCCGAGGCTGAATGCATGGGCATGTTATCAATTTCCCTTTCAAAATCTGCCACGCTCGTGTTGGTATCAGTTATACAGTATTCACAGGGGTTTGGATATCACCCATAAAGAAGTTGCTCGGATCTTCCACTTTCATGCTGTTTTTTGGAGTGCTAAACATGTCCTCATACTGCTTTTTCTGTGATTTCACCGATTTCTTTGTCATCCTTCATGTATGAACCTTCACTTGTACGAACAGGTCCAATACCTGCAGTGGTTTATAATTTTGATTTTTCATATGTAAAGAAATATTTTGGGTTTTTCTTTATTTCTTGAATTGCTTTCAGTTCATATTTGCTTTTCTTATATCTGATGCAAATGCTTCAGTCTCTCTTTGATTTCTTCAATTTCCCTGTTAAAATTATTCCTTCTTTGTATGGAGTCGTGTTTGCTTAAGAATTTCCGTTATTTTTTTTCTCCTTTTGTAGTGTTGTCTGCGTTCTCTTCCTACGCTGGACCTCTTTCTGGCTTTCCTCAAAGGCCCATGTTTCAGACAGATTTCATATGCTTCAGAAGTTAGTTTTTCTATGTGTAGGATTTTTATTAATGAGAACAGTTTCCCATTGAATGTTTGTAAGGTTCCTGTTTATTTTCTCCCAGTCTATACTTTTATTAAATTCATTAAATAGAATTTACCGAATAACCCTTTTCGATTGTTGTTTCTCTTGGGCCTACTACCGTTATTAATGTTAGTTTGCACGTCACTGCTCTTGTGGTCCGTGTATGTAGTATCTGAGATTGTAAATCTCTGATTAGCTCATCATTGTTCGTGAATATCAGGTCCAGCGTGTTTTCGTTCCTAGTTGGTTCTGTAATGTGCTGATTGAGCGAGAATTTGTCACAGAATCTCAGTAGTTCTCTGACCTGTGGTTGGTTATTTCCGAGTTTATTTCCTGCTATAATGTTGTTATTTACTATTTTCCATAGTATCTACCGATTTTAAAAAAATCTAATACAGGCATACCTCAGAATAAGAGTTTAATCCGTTCCTGGAGACGCCTCGCCTTCCGAAAACTCGCATTCCAAAGTTAATTTCCCCATAAGAAATAAAGGGAAATGAATTAATCCGTTCCTGACTACCCCAAAAACCCCACATCAAACTAAATTTTTATACCTAATTTACCTAATTCATCTAAATAAACCTACAAAACTGTGTTCCAGTTATTACTTACCTTGCTGTCGAGTGCTGTAGGCGTATGGAAGATGGTGAGGAGGGGGGAGGAGGAGAGGAGTTACTGTTTGGAAGGGGAGTCCCCTTCCATAATCACATCACATAACCCCATGCCTTGTAACACTATTGATACCACTTCTCTTTCTAAATTTTTCAAACCAGCCCCTGCTTGCCTTAAACTCTTTCTTATCTGCATCACTCGTTGCAGGGGTATTCTTTAGAAGGTCTTCGTGCAACACCCTGGCTTTCTCACAAATAATGGCCTCCGAAACACTATCACCCCTCAACTCCTTGTCGTGTATCCAAATTAATAACAACTTTTCCACTTCTTCAAGTATTTGTGGTCTTTGTGCCGTTAATGTTCTTACTCCTTTTGCCACTTTAGCACCCATAATCTTATTTTTCTTCTTAAGTATAGTGCATATTGTTGATGTGGCTTTGTTACAAAGTTCAACAACACGTGTACCGTTCTCATGCTTCCGAATGATCTCTTGTTTCTCCTCTATTGTCATCCTCACATGAGCTTTCTGGCCTTTATCCTTACCACTGGCTTTCTTGGGACCCATGGTGAGATATATAATAACAAATTGTATAGACAAATCACCAAAAATCCAACAAAACACTGAAAATCCGCGAGAAGAATTGATGTGGGGGTAGTCACTGAGCGCGAGACAATGGTAAACTGAGGGGCGGAGGGGCGACGATCGCCGAACCACCACGCGCTAGGTCGGCCTGTACGCGTATCAACAAACTCGCGTCCCGAAGTAACCCTCGCCTTCTGAGACAAATTTTTGGAGTAAATACTGCTCGCCTTCCGGAGACCTCGCATACAGGGACAATCGCATTCCGAGGTACCACTGTATTTTAATATAAAAACATTTTAAATTAATATAAAATCTACCCCATTTTAAAATGCGTAGATTGAAGTCTCCAAAAAACCAGAGTTGAATGTAATGAAACACCATTTTCTGGGTGAGTCCCAGAGGCTCCCTGGAGGTATCCAGGCTGAATGGATATGTATAACTTTCTGGCATCAGTCAATGTGCTTGGAGTTCTTGCCTACCAGGGACCACGAGCCAGAACCTGACCCCCTCAGAGAGGCACGAGGAGCAATGGCCTATAGAAACCCCCCAGCGGTTGGGAGCATTCTATGTCTGCCATCGACCAGGACAGGCACCCAGAGAGGTAGGCGCCCCAAAACAAACACCCATTCCGGTGAAACTATTGCTACCGAAAGCCGAACGAGTGGACAGAACTCCCTAAACGAAAATTAGCAAACGAGCATGATGTCATCATGTTGCCGTACTGCCGTCTGCGCAACCCCCCCCCCCCTCCCCGAGAGGGGGAATAGGGAGCCCCAGACCCCCGCGCCGGCAACCCAACCTGCAGTTCTTGGACTGGATGTCAAAGCATGTGAAAAACACCGCCAACCAGGTGGTGGGAGGGATGCCGGTGAGCCTCCGGGACTCACCCAGAAAATGGCGTTTCATTACATTCAATGCTGGTTTTCTGGGGGGCTCCCCGGCACTACCTCACCAAACATAAGGAAAAGATGAAAGGACCCAGGAGGCAGATCCACACGACCAAGGCAAAGCAAAACCACAGGCCAAAGCAATGGACCCTGCAGACAACCCGGGAGACCCGAACCCCAGAACAGGCAAACCCAGGCCAACCAAAACGCACCCAAAGCCCCAGAGGTCAAGACGCACAAATAATAGCGAAGAGCCGTAACCGAACACAACACACAAAGCACTTCCGGCCTGAACAACCAAGCAGCAACCCAAGGACCCCTCTGGAAACAGCAGACCCAAACTCCACACGAAAAGGAGACGGCAGCTAACGAACAACCTACCACCAGGACCAAACAAGCAAAAAAAAACACCAGAACCGAAGGGGTCATGACAAACTGAGGAGAAAAAGATAGAGCACCCGGGAGCCAACAACCAGGATGGCACCGGAAGCGTATGAGCAGGCTGGAAGTGAAACAACGAACCAGACAGATAGTGGAACAGAGGAGAAGGAACAGCAACTCCGAACGCAAGCTAGAGTGGCCCCACCAGTGCCGCTAGAAACGAGGTGACAGTATTCGGCATCAAACGACGGTCCAGGAACCACCCCAAAGGGAAGGACAAAGCAACCCTATAAGAGACTGTAGTACTATACACCTACGCAGTGATAGGAAAACCGGAAGGACCACCATGAAACTACACACTGCCGCCGAGATGAAGCACGCATGTGGGAGACCAACAACGAAGCCACCAGTGACAACATAAGTGACGAGATCTCGAGACAAAAACCCCGAGACGCGAAGACTCGAGGGAAAAAACTCTAGGGAAAGTTTTTCCCTTGAGTCTTCACGTCTCAGGATTTTTGTCTCGAATTCTCGTCACTTGTGTGGGCACTAGTGGCTTCGTTGTTGGTCTCCCACCTGCGTGCTTCTTCTCGGGGACAGTGTGTAGTTTCCTTGTGGTCTTTCCGGTTTTCCTATCACTGCGTAGGTGTACAGTACTACAGTTTCTGGCCCCACCAGTGCCGCCAGAAATAAGGCGACAGTATTCGGCATCAAACGACGATCCAGGAACAAACCCAAAGGGAAGGACAAAGAAACCCTATCAGAGACTGTAGTACTATACACCTACGCAGTAATAGGAAAACCGGAAGGACCACCAGGAAACTACATAGTGCCGCCAAGACGAAGCACGCAGGTGGGAGACCAACAACGAAGCCACCAGTGTCCACACAAGTGACAAGAACTCAAGACAAAAACTCAAGACTCAAGGGAAAAAACAAACTAGCCTCATACTGGGCTGGACCGATCCACAAAAAGGGGCCGAGCCGCAGAGGAAAACTCTTAGGAACAGACACCGAGCAAAGTAGCGCCCCCAACCAAGGTTGGCAAAAACCAAAAGGAACAGCCACCAGGGAACCAGGAACCCAAACCCGGTGTGCCTGGAAGGAACCGACAAGGACAAGCAGACACCCACCCCACCCAGGAGGAACCTCTCCCTCGGGACAACTAAAGGCCCAACAAGGCCAAAAACAGATGGCAACAAGAAGAATCCGCCTCCCGAAAGAGCCGAACCGCAGACACCACAACAGCTAGGACTAAATGGCGATGAAAACTGAAGACCCAGGGTCCAGGCAGTGCCAACGAGGAAAACGAGCACCACGAACTGAATTGCGAGACGCGAGGCAAAAAACAGCGACCTCGCAACCAGCTCCAGCCGGGAAGAACAACGCACGCATCTCCGAGTTGTATATGAGGAGAACCACTCTAGACATGTACCGCAGTAAAACAAAAATGTACAATCTGGAAAAGGGACACAAAGAAAAGCTGTAGCCAGGACAGTAATCCTAGCACCCCTGTCCCAATGAAAAGGAACCAGAGGGGCAGAAGTGGTTGATCGGAATCCACTGCCACCCAGAAACAGGCAGTGACAGACAAGGAAAAATGAAAAAACACAAGTCCATAACCGAACACTGGGGCAGTCCCAAATCAGGGAACTGAACATGTACAGAGGCCAACTGAGCATCAACATCGATATAGCCAATAAGCACCTACCAAGATACACAACAATGTGAAGTATAGAGGTAGGATATATGGAATTAGAAAATGAAAATATCCTAAAGATGGTCCAAACACCAGTAGCTAGGGACAAGAGAGGACAATGAATAGGACAAATGAAAAGGATCCAAGTAGCAACCGGTAATGTAATGTACACGACCAACCACATATACAGAGACACCCCCAATGTATCATTCTGCCCTCCAGAAAATATATATGGATTATCATAAAGTGAACCAGACTGCTTTATAGAAAACTTAAAATTTCCTGGCATATTAAGGAATTTGTAACTGCAAGAGTTCTATTTTTAATAATGAAAAAAATCATGCACAAAAGCCAGCAAATGGCTTAAAGTGTTTGAGTAAAGTCAGTGTGCACTTTCCTAATGGCTTTTCAACACGTATATTAACTTATGTTAGAAAAGTCAAAGCCAAGGTGTATATGGTGAGAAAAAAGTTGGAGCTGGGTTAGAAGCAATGGTTCCTGTGGACCAATTGTCATGTGGCCTACTAACCAAACAAGAATCATTTACCTGTACATGGATTTCTAGTGCAATACAGAACTTCAGTTGCTGTACAAACAGCTGTAAAGGAGGAGAAAGCTGATACAACATGGTGTGCCTGTTTGTGACAAAAAATAGTATAAAACATAACAAATTATGAAATATACAGTAGCAGTGCCAAGTGGAAGCAATTTTCATGAGGGAGTGAACAACTGACAATCTGTCTAAAAAACAACTCACAAGGAGTACTTTACACCTCATTTATGTAGATGCCGAGATACTCCTGTGGATGATTTGTTGAAGTGTGGTGGTGCTGGTTCTCCGTGATGCTGCCAAGTGTGGAAAGTTGTGTGAAAGGACAGATAATACTATAAATATCTCTAACCATTTTTTCCTATATTACTCTTCTGTTTTCTCTAGACAAATGTCTCAAAACTTCAGCAGTGGAAATTGGAACATTCATGATGATTATGATGATGATGAACACAATAATTTGTAAGATTGTAAAATAAAGAATATACTGAATGTGATAAAGGTTAGGGAGAGAAGTATAGGTTGATGCTTTCCAACTTGCAACAAAAAATTGTAGTAGTCTGAGGACCCTTCTCAACCTTCAAATAATTACATCAATTTCACATCAACTTAAACAAAATTTCAATCAATGAATGTTTAAGTACAGTGGAACCTCGGTTGACTACTGTCCTAGAGTATGAATTTTTTGGTATACGACGTCAAATTCATGATAAAATTTGAATTAGTGTATGACAGTTTACTTGGAAGACGACATCTGTTCGTACATGTATGGGTCGAACGAGCGCGTGGTGCTGGGGGCACAGGGTGAGGCACTCTCAGTTTGTTTACAAGTCTATCCCGCATAGTGACGACCAAGGCCATGCTTAAATTCTTTGCAAAGAATTTCATTGTTTGCCTGCTATTCTGTGGAGAGCCCCTTCAGCTCCCCAGAGCTATACCAAGCTGATGTGTATATATTAGACCGTGGCAACAGTCAATCGAAGGAGTTCTAAGCCTCCTTCGGCTTAGAACTTAGGACCAGAGCCAGAACCCGGCCCCCCTCAAGAGAGGCACGAAGAGCAATGGCCTAAAGACACCCCCGTGTAACTGGAAGCAGTCTTTTTCTGCCATCTACCAGGTCAGGCACCCAGAAAGGTAGGAATTTCAAAAAAACTACTGCTGGCCAAAAATTTGCAAACCAAAAGCTGAAAAAGCAAACAGAACTCCCCAATCAAAAACTGGGAAACAAAAACAAACATGTCGTCACCACGACTGCCGCGCATCCGTCTGCGCAACCCCCCCTCCCAGGGAGAAGGACGGGGGAAGGGGAGGGGGGGGTCCCAGACCTCCACGCCAGCAACTCTCCTCAGTTCAAAGGCTGTTGTGATGGTGAACGGTCGATCGCTCTGGCTCCACTCTTTGCGCAGTGCTGCAGTGCGGTGTTGTTGCTCTGTATTAGTGGTGTGTGAGCCAGGAGTAACACAAGAGTACTGGGGCTGCATGCACCTACGGCTATCTTACCTAGGTACCCCATAAGTACTGCCTTTGCGGCCTCAGGGTTATCTTCAATGAGCCGTTCAGGAGCAGCTACCTCCGTGTGGATCTGTCGCTGCTCGGTGATTGCCCGCTCTTGGGGTTCAGCTGGGAAGGTTCTTACTCCTGTTTGCCCTTGGGTAGGAGGTAGTTTCGTCGCTGGCTGCGGAGCCAGGTACTGTGCAGCTGTCTGATATACGCATAGCGACCGGTTCTGTTCACCTGGAGACGTTGTGTTTTTGCAGGGGTTTTCTTTTGTTCTTGTTTTGTTTTGCCTGGCGGGGGTCTGCCAGGTGTTGCGGTCGGACCACTAGTAGGTTTTTGGTGGCCCTCCACTAGGTCCCCATGCTTGCACATGTCACAGTGGTTCAGCTTTTAGATTGTTTGCTTGGTAGCTCTGGGGTAACCGGTTAGCAGTACCTCGCCTGGGCTTCCCTTAGTCAGCCTAAGGGCCCTGGAAACCCCCCATTGGGGCTCAGTGGTCCAATGTACAAGACCTCTGAGTTCCACCTAGCCTTGTGCGAGTTTGAAGGTTGCTCTGTCTTCCCTGTCTCAGGGTAACACTCACCGTCTGCCTCCGCCTTGCTGCCTGTTGGGGTCAGTGACACCTATGACCCGGAGTCCTGCGAGTGGCGTTCTTTGCTTGTACTTCAATTCACCCAGTCCACTGAGACTGATATTTGGGTGCAGGCAGCTTTAACGTTACATGCGTGGTTTAAGTTGCAGCAACATGCAAGGTTGGTTGCCTTTCCGGATGCCCCGCAGCTGCCCCGCTGAATTATACTGGTAGTGAGACTCAGGCGGCTTCGGGGATTGCCTCTTCCGGATTGGTGGCGGAGGCATTCGAGCCTGGTCCTCCTGCCAGAGCTTTTGAGCCACGCCAGCAAGCCTCCCTTCATTCTTGCTTTTCTGTTGGACTCTGCTTTTTCTCCAAAGGCGGAGGGTTTGGAGGACGGCTCGGCCCTGGGTACTGACGTGGAGGATTCCGGGGCTGGGGAGGAGTTGACTTGGGGAGGCTTGGGCCCCGGTCCCTGCTTGGGTGTTTGGTACCCTCGGCACAGGGCTTGTTGTTACAGGGGGAGAGGTTTTCCTATCCCCCTCCCTGTACGATTTTGTTATGAGTTCGACTCTTCCCCCGGGTTCGGTTCCTAATTCCCTTGGGTTCTTCAGTTCCCACCTTCTGGAGGTTTTTGGCTTCCCACATCCCACCAGGGAAGGTGTGGGAGGCCCTTTGTGGCTTACATCCTGCGAGACCCGAATTACACCTCGATATTGAAGCCTACTTCTTTTTGAGTTTGGCTCCTCTTTTCCTTATTGGCTGAGTTACAAGGTGCCACAGTCTTCCTGGCTGGCAGACTGCTTTTTCTTTGTGTGGGGGTTTGGCATTCACCCTGTTAGACTGCGCACTTGAATGGCGAGAGTTGCCGACGGTCATTCAGGTTTTCCAGGGGGGCGAGTTGGAGCACCTCAAGGCATGCTTGTTCGCCCCCTGTCCTTCCTTATGATGTCGGCCAGATGAGGCTTCACGTGCTGTATCCCTCCCTTTCGGCATCCCTGGTGGCCGAGGATTGTGCGCCCGCGGGCACTTAGCTTCGGTCTTGCGCTTCTTTTCCCTGCTGGAGCTGTCTTTGGACTGGCTCGTGCTGGGTGTGGAGGAGCTGGGTTCCAGGCTAGGGTCCGGTGGGTTTGCTTCGGCAGCTCGGGTGCCAGCTGCTTTGGTGGAGTTGTATGCGCCATTTCTGAGGGAGGCGGTGTCTGTTCTTCACTTCTCGCCTCACGTGCTGACAGGCAGTGCTCGTCAAAATTTTGGAATCGTCTTGGGCCCTGGCTCTTAAGATTTTCTTCCCACTTTTGTCCGTTGCTATTTGCAGAGTCTGCGGTTGTGCATTTTTTGCAGGCGGCTTCGTCTAGTTGACGGCTTTTGTCGGACATGTATGTTCTCCGGGGGGGGCCATGGAGGTCATGCCTGGAAGGGTCGTGCCAGGTCTCGGGATTCCTTCGGTCGTCATATGCCAGTAGTGCCAGATTCGCGGCCGGCAACTCCTCTCGAGGCGTCGGCATCTGGTCGGCGCAGTGATCGCTCTCAGCGTCGGTTGGGCTTTCGTAGGGCTCGTTGTCCCTTTCGCGGGTTGCCCCATTTACGGGGCGAATGAGGGGAACCGGATCAACCCAAAGCACATCCCCAGCCACGGCACGCAGGTAACGGCGAAGAGCCGCAACAGGACAACACATGTCGCACCCCCGGCCAAACCAACCAAGCATTAATAACTTAAGGACCCCTCCTGAAAGCAGCCGTCTCTACCGTCACCAGGACGGAGAAAGGCTGCAAGTGAACACCCATCAAGCAGCGTCTGAAAACAAAGCTAGGTTGGCCACCAGGAGACCATGAGGACTACTCTCCTTGGGAAGGACTCCAACCGAACCGGAACTCGAAAAAACAGCTGCACCGGGAGAAGAG